>NC_047663.1:21728711-21943711 GCF_011762505.2 Arvicanthis niloticus | reverse complement strand
AGGCATGGTGGCACACACTTTAATCCCAGGGCTCAGGAGGTAGAGGCAGGTGGATTTCTGCAGAGCCAGAGGCAAACATGAACTACATAAATCTAGGACCTACAGGATAGGCTAAAAAGTGAGGCTCTTCAAAAAAAAAAAAAAAAACTCAAAACAACAAAACAAAACAAAACAAAATACATGGCTGGGTGTGGTAGTGCACACCTTAATCCCAGCACTCTGAGAAGCTAAGGCAGACAAATCTCTGTGAGTTTGAGGCCAGCCTGGTTTCTGTAGTGAGTTCCAGGCCAATCACGGTTGCATAGTGAGGCAAGCCCTGTCTCAACAAAACAAAATAAAACAACAGAAAAAGAGCAACCCATGCAAGTGGGAATGCCGCTCAGCTGGTAGAGGCCAGTTGCCTAGCAAATTCAAGCCCTGGGTTCAATGTTCAGCACCAAGTAACACTAGGTGTGGGGGCACACGGCTGTCATCCTGGGGAGGGGAGTGCAGGAGAACCAGAAGTTTAAGGTCATCTTTAGGTACCTGGTGAGTTTGAGTAACCTAGGGAAACAAGATCCTGTCTCAAAAGGAAAAAAAAAAATCATGTAGGTGGGGAGATGGCTTAGCTGGTAAAGTGTTTGTCTTGCCAAATTAGAGCCTCAGCACGCATGTCCATGCAAAAAATAGCTGGGTATAATGCTATTTGCTTGTAATCTCAGTGTTGGGGAGGCAGAGACAAGAAAATCTCTATTTTCCTACGATCAATTAACCCAATCTACTTGGCAAAGTTTCCAAGGCAGTGAGAAATCCTGTCTCAGAACAAACAACCCACCAAAGAAGTTGGGGAGCTGAAAAGATGGCTCCGTGGTTAAGATCGATTGTTGTTCTTGCAGAGGACCTGGGTTTAGTTATCAGCACCCACGTGGCAGCTCACAACCGCCTGTAATTCCAGTTCTAGGTGAATCTGATGCCCTGTACTGACCTGCGTATATGTGATGCACATATAGATGATCAAGCTTGTAATCTCAGTGCACACACATACACACACATAACAGCACACACACACACACACACACACACACACACACAGAAATAAGTTAAAAATAAAAAGATGGATGGTGCCACCCAGGTGGCTCAGCACGTAAAGGAGCTTGCCACATAAGGAGAAACCAATTGTAAGATCTTTGACTTCCGAGTGTACATAATGGCAAATGCACAGAGACACTTGTGTATGCATGCGCACATGCACATGGGTGCACACACACATACACACAACATACATGTTTTAAAAAAATGGATGATTCCTGAGGATCCAATGTTGTCCTCTGGCCTCCAAATGCATACACACATACTGGCACCCACACACTCATTCATGTACACACACAATCCGAGCACGTACAGAGAATAAATTTAGATTATATAGACTGGCATTAAAAATGCCCCTGGGGATTGGGAGAGGCAGCTCTGTGGTTAAGAGCAATGGCTGCACTTCCAGAAGACTTCCAGTTAGGTTCCAGCACCCACATGACAGCTAACAGTCTGCAACTTCAGTTCAAAGATGTGGTGCTTTCAATATGTTTGACCCAGGAAGTGTGGCCTTGTTGGAGTAGGTGTGGTCTTGGAGGAAGTGTGTCACTGTGGGGGAGGGCAAGGAGTCCCTCCTCCTAACCACAATGGGAGTCAGTCTTCTGTTTGCCCTTGGAACAAGATGTAGAACTCTCAACTCCTCCAGTGTCATGCCTGCCTGAAAGCTGCAATGTTTCCTGCTTTGATGATAATGGATTGAACCTCTCAACCTGTAAGCCAGCCCCAATTAAATGTCCTTTGTAAGAGTTGCCTTGGTCATGGTGTCTATTCACAGCAGTAAAACTTTAAGACAGAAGCCATTACTAGGGACTGGGGTATTGCTGTGATAGGCCTAATCTTTGGAAAAATGTGGATTTTGGAACTTTGAATTTGGAAAGCCATGGAATGCTTTAAGTGGAGCCTAATGGACCATCCTAGTAGGAATATGGAAGACAGTGGTGTTGAGGATGATTTGAACTGTGTATGCCTACTGGCCCAAGAGGTTTCAATGGAGAAGAAAGTTAGTATGTGGCGTAGAGACTGTTTTTGTGATGTTGAATATGAAGAATATGGGTGTTTTTTTTTTTGTTTTTTTTTTTTTTTTTTTGCCATTGTCCGAAGAATCTGCCCGAGGCTAAGGTGAAGAGATTTAGATTGATTGCTTTGACAAAGAAGTCTCAAAACAGCCTGCTATAAATTCTGTTGTGTGGTTACTAAAGTTTACTCTTACAGAGTGTTTTAATGAAAAGGAGCAAGCTGAGAAAGGACAAATATAAAATTTGAAATTAAAAATTTCAAGTAATAAAGGGGCACCAGAAAGTGAAATGGAGCTGAATTCTATGTTCAAGGAGATAAACAGATTAAGGGAGTGGTGACCTCAGAGCAAGATCTCACCCAGCTAAGCTTACTGCTTATGTTTTCACAGTTGAATAAGGGATAGTCATACCTAGGCATTATTACTTGGTTATTGTTTTCATTTGAGATTTAGTCTGAAATGAACTACAATCCAGAAATGGAGGACACACTCTTTTGATCTGGATCTTGAGGAATAGTGGTCATGAAAAGCTTAAGCCCAGGCATGGTGGTATACACCTTTAATCCCAGGAGACAAAGCCAAGCATATCTCTGAGTTCAAGGCCAGCCTGAGATAGAGAAAGTTCTAGATGAAGAAAAGCTTAAATTCAAGCCAGGCAGTAGTGGCGCATGCCTTTAATCCCAACACTTGGGAGGCAGAGGCAGGTTTCTGAGTTCGAGTCCAGCCTGGTCTACAGAGTGAGTTCCAGGACAGCCAGAGCTACACAGAGAAACCCTGTCTTGAAAAATCAAAAAACAAAAAAAACAAAAAACAAAACAAAAAAAAAAAAAACAAAAACAAAAACAAAAACAAAAACAAAAAAAACAAAACACCTTAAGTCCAGGCATGGTGGTACACACCTTTAATCTCAACATTCAGAAGACAGAGACGTGCAGGTCTCTGCGTTCAAGATCAATCTATGGAGCAAGTTTCAGGACAGCCAAGCTTCAGCAGTGAGGGAGTTGGAAAACAGAAAGCTGGTAATAGAATTAGAGGGGCCATGTTCCAGCCCCAGCAAGCAGCAGAACTTGGCAGCTTAGGCCATGTGGCTCTGGCTTTGGAGTCAAAAATAGAAGGGACTACTGGGACAATTGATGCTGGTTAGCTGGAGCTAAGAAATTAGTGGTGATTAAGAAGAGACCAGCATCAGTGAGGTGAAATCTGGGAAGTGTTTTTCTGAGATCACAAAGAAGCTGTGTTTCAGAGATACCCCAGGCTGTACCTCATGCTGCAGCTGAACTTGGTAATGTGTAAGAGTCACCCGGGTGGTACAGGTTTTGAAGGTATGAAGGGGTCAAGGAGAGCAGTTGAGGCTTGGTACTGAGAGGCCAGGGAAGACTACTGTTGAAGATGCAGCCTCAGTTGCAGTTGGTGGCCCAGGATTGAAGGGGTCATGCAAAGAAGTTGAGGTTTGGCACCATGAAGAGAGCCTATGAGAGGCTATGGGTGCCTAGTTGTATCAGAAGACCCCAGTGTATTGGAGATGCCAGTTCTTTGGGATGACCACCAAGAAGAACAGTGGCAGTGGTACAGAGTCAACCAGAGCCTAGAATGCTACAGAGGGCAGAGCTGGAGCAGTTGACACAAACCCTTTAAGGGAGCTTAGAAAATCATGTCTGGATCCCAGACTTTGGAACAAGAAGCTGTGAAGTTGAAGTTGACTTGGAGACCCCAAGATGTTAAAGATGCCAGAGCTGAGGTACCTGCTGAGGAAAGTTGCTAACAGGAAGTGGGCCCAGCCCAAGAGAATTAAGTTTGTTATAGTAAAACAAAGATGAAAAAAGAGTTGAAGGTCTGAAGACACTTTGACATCAGACATGGAGATGCAGAGTTTGGAGTTTGCCCAGCAGTTTCCTGACTTGCTTTGGGAATTACAGTTAATTGATTGGATGAATCTCAAAAGAGACCTTGAACTTTGGACTTTTAACATTGTTGAGACTGCTATAGACTATGAGGACTTTGGAAGTTGGACTAAATATATTTTGCATTATGCTATGTTTAGGTATGGCCCCCATAGACTTATGTTTGAACAAGCCTATGGGGGTTAGAGTGTGGAATGTGGTGGTTTGAATATGCTTGGTTCAGGGAATGGCACTATTAGTGTGGCCTTGTTGGAGGAAGTGTGTACTCCATGGGAGTCAGTCTTCTCCTGTTTGCCCTTGGAACAAGATGTAGAACTCTCAACTCCTCCAGAGCCATGCCTGCCTGGAAGCTGCTGTGTTTCCTGCCTTGATGATAATGGATTGAGCCTCTCAACCTGTAAGCCAGCCTCAATTAAATGTTGTCCTTTGTAAGAGTTGCCTTGGTCATGGTGTCTATTCACAGCAGTAAAACCCTAAGACACAAGGGAATCTAACACCTTCTGGCCACTGAGGACATGGTATACGTATGGTGTATAGAAGATAGGCATACTGGCAAAACATCCATACACATAAATAAAATGTTTTAAAAAGTGACCCTCTGGGGGTCTCAAATCTGATAATCTGACTTCTATCCTTGGTCATCTAGGATAAGAGAGAACTCAACTCTTGCAAATTGTCCCCTGACCTCCACATGCATGTCCTGGCAGAGGCATATGCATGCATCAAAGTAAATGTAATTGAGAGGAAAAAAAAAAGAACTTGGAAGGAGGCTGAGGCAGGGAGGCCATCTATATGGTGAAAAGCACAGGAAAGGGCTGGAGAGATGGTTCAGTGGTTAAGAACATTGGCTGTTCCTCCAGAAGACCTGGGTTCAAGAGCAAGCACCTACATGGCAGTTCACAACCATCTCATCTAATCCCAGGGGATCTCATACTTTCTTCACCAACACTGCATATATGTGGTGCACAGAGATAACTACAGGCAAAACACCCATATACATAAAATTATATGCAAGTTGTCTCTGATCATGTCTACCAGCTAGCCTGTAATTTGGAGCCTGCAACAGGCCAAGGTCTGGGCTGGGACAGCTACTATGTCCTGTCCATGTCCTTAGAAGATAGCTCTCCAAGTTAAAAAACTAAAAAAGCATTCCCCAACATGCACCTGTCTTCTGTCTACTCCCCAGTGTAACTTAGCAATCCTGAACTCTCTCCACACAGGTCTACATATGTGGTGGGTTTAATGGAAACGAATGCCTGTTTACAGCGGAAGTGTACAACACCGAGAGCAATCAATGGACAGTCATTGCACCCATGAGGAGCAGGAGGAGTGGAATAGGTGTAATTGCTTACGGGGAACATGTATACGCAGTGAGTTTTTATCGTACAATAATAAGGTGGCACCCTTAGATTCTTCTAATAGCCTACCACTGGCAAGCATTTGAAGAAAGGCATAGTGTCACTGGTCCTTCCCACAAGGGCTTCCTTGGTGAACGGAGGGAAGCTGTGGATAGCAGTCAACCTTGTTTCTTTTGCTCTTCACAGGTAGGTGGCTTCGACGGAGCCAATCGACTGAGGAGTGCAGAAGCCTACAGTCCAGTGGCTAATACTTGGCGCACGATCCCCACTATGTTTAACCCTCGTAGCAACTTTGGGATCGAGGTAGTGGACGACCTCTTGTTTGTGGTGGGTGGCTTTAATGGCTTTACCACCACCTTTAATGTTGAGTGCTATGATGAAAAGACCGATGAGTGGTATGACGCTCATGACATGAGCATATACCGCAGTGCTCTGAGCTGCTGCGTGGTACCAGGGCTAGCCAATGTTGGGGAGTATGCAGCTAGACGGGACAACTTCACGGGATTAGCACTGCGAGATGAAGTAAAGTATTCCGCTTCGACAAGTACCCTACCTGTATGAGCCTCTTCATTTAGCTAATAAAAAGTCTAAGCAATAAGAATTAATTCTTTTTTTAAATAAATGCAGTGTTTAAACTTGTAAGAGTACTGGAAAATGTTCAACTTAAGGGAAGCAAGGGTTGGATGAATGAGGGAGTAAGGAAGGTGATTATATTCAATAGCGGATAATGAAGAAAAAACCACACAGTACAAAACCAGCTCTAAAGAAATACGTTTATTAAAAACTTACATTTAAACAATTAGTAACTTGAACATAAGCAAGATAGCTTCAGCAACATAAAACATAGTATCTTAAAGAGTTCTAAATACTACATCTCCTCTAATGTAAAAGGAGATAATCAAGATCATATTTTGCATAGGGGCCTGGGTACCACTAGCCCAAAAAACTGTGAATAAACTAATACTTATCTTACAAGGAACACAACAAGCCCCAGCCCACGGATGGTAAAATCTTCAAACACCTAGCAAGCACTGAGTTTCGCAAGTGCAGGAAGCAGGAGGGGGAAGATTAATAGGTGCTTCAAGGTACCACCCTTCTAGAGAGTCAGAGAGTAAGCGGGAAGCTCTGTGAGGGTTGCAGTGAGCAGTAATTTGGCTAAGTGAAGTCCTTGCAGCAAACGACTACTTTGTAAACTTACTATCGTTGTATTACAACCCTCCATAACCGTTTGGTTTTCAATGACCAGAATATATGCCATAAGTAAAACAACAAAATCGACTTTTCTCAGGAAAGTAACAGATGATGAGCTGAGCCAAAATGCTGGCGGCTGAGAACAGACTGAATTGTTGTTCAAATAGTTTAGGGTTGAAGCACCGTATTTTTCTAGTGTAGAATATTTTTTTCACAACACCATACATGTTCAAAGACACAAAATGTAACTAATACGGCCTTTGCACATAAGCTTAGTTCAAGGTCCTGTATACTTTATTAGACGGAGTAGCTAAAATATGTAACACAGCTCCAGCCTGCTTATAGTGTTGACACTAGAATCATGAAGCAGAAAGGGAAGTATTTCAAACACACACATGCTGCAGTCAGAGAGGGGGACAGTGTGCACAAGAACCTGCCTACCAGCTATGACAGGATTAAAGCACAAAAATGGTCTCTCCGGCTTTACAGACTGAGTCTTTAAAAAAAAAAAAAAAAAAAAAAAACTCAGTAGTTTAAGGAAATTTTTGGTCCCGGAAATACTACACACAACCAGGTAAATCAAAACAAAACTGATATTGGTTAATTTTAAATGTTCTTAGCAAAAATGTTATTTTGAACTGGCACAGAAAAGCAAAGTTACTGGATACACAAGACTAATCATGCAAACAGCTGCAAGTGGTAATTGCTTAAACACTAAGCTCACGACTGACAGTCTCAGTGTTAAAGTTAGGAAGGGCGCCGTTATTATGCATCACTCATAGTAATAGTACTTTATGTTTTGGTGCAATTGAGTCCTCTTCAACTAAAAAAAAAAAAAAAAAACAAAAGCAACAAAACAAAGGTTCACTTGAATAAGCTTTTAAAAAGCTGGGTTTAAAAAAAAAAAAAAGAAAACTTTTCATAAAAGAAATTTCTTTCCCAAAGAGCCACATTAGACCACATTAGACACAATTATTACAAATACTGTTATATCCAGTTTAAAATTTCAGAATGTCAGCCTTGAACAGATTTAAGCAAATCCAGTTTCTTTCCTTCCTAACAAGTTAAGAGTATTTAGGAGGCAAGTTATGGTGGTGAAGCCACACGTGAATTCACATATGAAAATTACAAACTTGGTAGTCAGGAAAACCTGCACACCATCATGCAAGGAAGGACTTACCCCTTCATTCAGCCAAGGCCTAGGCTGCCTGCTGAGTCAAAAAGACAGTGGTTTCAATCAAGTTAGCAGAAATGAAATGAAAAGACAACAAAAAGATGGCCCTAATAACAACTTGGTGATGACTGTCCCATAATACAACTCTGGGACCAAAAAACCAAAATCAAAATACATCAACCTTTTTCTGGAGAAAGTTGGCTTCCTGATGAGATACTAAATGACTTGTGGACTGCGAGAAAGGCAACCTTCCTTCACTGAAGGTCAGATTGTTAGTTGCGCAGACCTTTTACAACTAAGGAGTGCTTCTTAGAATCCTGAGACTCTTATGAAGGGAACTATAGAAAGGGCTGGGGAAGCAGCTCAGTTGGTGGAGTGCTTCCCTAGCACGTGCAAAACCCCGTGTTCAGTTCCCAGCACTGCAAACCAACCAACCACAAGAAATCCAAGGATGAAAATTCCGAAAAAGTTAGGGGAAAAGGGGGAAATAGAACCTTTATGTGGAAAGGGACTTGCAGTTTCCCATACTTGCTCCAGTCTAAGTTAAAATGGTTTTAAAGCAGATTTCCAACAGTTATTAAAAACCCTTTTCCTAGGCAAGAACACTAGCAGAAACTCCAGGGAAGTAAGTGATCAGTATGGAATCCAAGAGCATTTAGTGTTATAGTAAATGGCCAAAGTTGCTGGCTGTGCTTCTGATATTCTATCATGTAATAAAGTTAACTCTAATGGAATATAGGAGGCACAGATGATCGTACTTAAACTTTTTCAGAATATTTCAGAATGTATGAGAAGGTAAAGACATTCTTAAAGAAAACAACTGGACTTACACTACTATCAGGAGTCTTTATCATTAGTTACACTTTTGTTGTTGACATGTATGCTAACCAGTGTGGCTCAGAACTCCTGATCTTCCTGCCTTTGCTTTCTAAATGCTGAGATTACAGGTAAATAATGCCATACCCAACTTCAAAAAGAGCCTTTTTGATATGAAAAACTTCACTTTTAATTATGTATACATGTGTGTATCTGAATGTGGGTACGTCTGTGTGAGTGCAGGCGGCCACACGGAGGGTGGGGTGGGCAAAGGTAGATGTCCTGGAGGTGGAGTTAGAGCGGCTTGTGAGCGGAGTTAATGAAGTGGGTGCTGGGAACCCAACGCAGCAAGTGTTCTTAATTGCTGATCCATCTCTCCAGCACCTAAAACAGAAGTCTTCTTTATATGTTAACTGAGTGTTGAAAGATTTAGCTTGAATGCTAACTTGCATAAAGCTCAGGAGTGTATAGTCAGAAAAATGGGTATTCCTTAATGTGACTTCCATGAGGTCAAAATCCATGACACAATGAAACTTTTCAGTGATGTAGCTTCTTGGTGATTATCTGCGCTCCCTGCTCTATACATTGCTGTGTGTATGGCTATCCAGGAGTAGTGGCTGCACAGATCTGATGAAGACTCTACAGTGTCAAAAAGGGAGTGCCTCAATTCCCCTGGAGCAATGCTGATCCAAACATCATGGATGTTCAAAGCAACTGTGTTCTCCAATCTACAAAACCTTTGAGCATGAAGTGAATACTAAGGTAAGAAAAAAAGATTGGATTACACTGGCTGTCAGTGAAAATTACAGCTGAACTTTCATGAATGCTTTGTACAAGCTATTGACATAAGGAGAGAAAAACCTCCATGAATGCTCTTATGAATCAAATTATGCAAGCTGTCTTTGGACTGACTACAATAGATCATGCTACTGACTTGTCAATGTTGTATCAATATCAATGTGGAAATCCTTTCTGAATATGAAGAATATTTACACAGTCTCAGAGCCAATCCAGCATAACAGTGTTTAGAAAAGATGTGATGGGGGTAAAAATACCCGCCGCTAAGTTGGAAGGAATGAATCAGAAAAGAAAAAAAATGCCAGGAAGACCTCAATGACATCATCATCTGAACCAGTAACTGAGGATGTGTTAATGTCTCTTCTCTAAAGGTCCCAGATATGGGTCAAACACCATGAAGTGCTTACAAAACAAACTGAAGAAGTAGAAAATGAAATTAGTGTACTACAGAGCCATCAAGCCCAGCATGGCAGGACATGCCTTTAATCCCAGGCAGAGGCAGGTAGATCTATATGAATTCCAGGCCAGCCTGGTCTACATAGAGAGTTCCATGCCAGCCAAAACATAGACTTTGTCTCAAAAAACAAAAAACATCAAAGATAAAATCAGCAAGAATACAGGATAGATGATACAAAGTGAGAGAAGATCTCTGTAACTTGAGATTTGCATTAAAACAAAAACAGGAGAAAAGAATATTTCTATATCTACCAATATATATATCATTATGATATCAATATATATCAATACTATATCTAGAATTAAATGATATTAAAATTTGAAACAGTCACAGAACAAGATCAAGATTACCTACAAAAGTTTAAGGGTGAGAGTACCAAGTCTAAAGCCCTGCACAAGGGAGTTCAGAAACTAAGTACAAATTAGATCCAGATTCTTAAAGAAAAATGGGAAATTATATATTCCAAGTATCTACATGTGAACAAAAAATCCAATGTACTGAGCAGGAACTTATTATCAAAAACAGTGCAAAATCAATATGACAACTTACAGAAAAGAGAAAGGTTAATCCTCCAACACCATATGCAAAAAAGAATGCACAGATACTAAGAGAATGATCCTTAAAGATGTACCTAATGCAACTGAAAATTAAAGATCATGAATATGAACTATAAAATAGCAGCTCCAGAAAACAATAATAAATACAAAGAATTAGAGGAATGTGAATGTCCAACATCATTGTCACAGTTCAACAAAAGCAGAGAAATGGAAGGGGTAGAAGCAGCTGCTGCTTAAACTGCTTCTTGGTCCTTGGAATCTTGTCCCTCAGGATCTATATTTGGTCAAAGCCTGATCTACCTAGTGAGCTCCAGGCCAACCAAGGCTACATAGTGAGACCATGTATAAAAAAAAAAAAAAAAAAAAAAAAAGACTACTTTAGGGAATGCAATAAAAATATGTACAGATTAAAACCTTTTCCGAAAAATGACATCGAACTGATTATAAAACCTTTTGATAGTTTCCTGTTAAATGTGGTTATGTCAAAGCCTTAAAATTTTAAAAGCTAAAACTATGAACTCAGATTAGGCTCTAAGTTCCAGTAGAAGTCTATGGCAATTAAGTAAAACATCATGACAATCAGTGGCCAGAAAAAAACATGGCTTCTCTTAGCTGTATTTTCTAAACTGTTACTTTCTTGCCATTTGAAAGCTTTACTTGCAGAAACAATTGATGAAGAGTCTATATAATATTCAGTGGAGCAAAAAATGAACTGAAGGCATCGTGTGTTGATTGTCCGGCACACTGCATCCTCATCAAAACAGTGACAACCCTTCAAAGCGTTTCAAATGTTTGTTCATTTGCTTTCTCAGCTACACTAAACACTTGTCTCTGAGAAATAAACTTCACCTGTGTAACTCCCTCTCTAGCCAACCAGGTAAATATTAATACCTTCCCAACTATCATCTCACAATGATGGCGTCAAGTCTATAAACAGCTGTGGAAGAAACCAAATAAACCAGAGGATGTGCCACTCACAAACTTCTCACTGGTCACTCTTTCCAACGAACAAAAACAGCATTTGTAGATATATGCATACAGCAAAACATCAGTGCTAATTCTGAGATTATCCTTGATAAAACATTGTGCTTTTACCTTCAGATCCAGTTTCACTATTGCACGTGTCTCCTGCAGATGAGAGCTTAATGCATAAATTGGTATCACTGAAAACAATCCATAAAAAACTTAAAGTGGTATCAAAGTAAATGTGCAAATAACACTGGTGCTTAGAGCCCCATGTAAGTCCCTAAGACAAAGTAGTTGTCGGCAGAAAAAAGGCCAAATCACTAGACCTGCTTTCCCCCACTTCTCTTTAATAAGATCTTATTGCCAGCACACAAACCAAAGTCAGGACTGTAACCTAACAAAAATTACCACATTGAACTGAGTTTTCTATTTGTTTTTTAACTACACTTCTTTTATATAGGGTAATAAGTCCAAGTAGAAAATAAGTCATTGACATACTTTTCCAAGTAACAGTCCAGGCATCTCCAGCCTCACAGAACAGGGAGAATAGTTTTCAGCTGCAAGCGTTGGTGAGCTCAGCATTCAATCTGGGAACTTGGCACTCTCCGCATGTTCAGGGCATGTCGATGTATCTCTTGCATCTGTCGGATGCGGTCCTTCTGCCACATTAAGTTTTGAGGCATGGGGTATCTCTGTGTGCCATGCAAGTACCGGTAGGGGATCCTGACATGGCAAGCAGTGGCCCTGCAACGGGGCTGAGGCATTGGAGGAAGGAGCATCCACCTCTTTCTCTCAGCACAGTATCGGTAGGCCTCCTTCCGATACTGTTTGTCAATATCATCACTGTTTTTCCAGCCTCCAATAATGAAGACATCATCTCTGTAATAGCAAATGGCCGCTCCTTCGATGCTTAGGACTTCTGGAGGCAAGCTTTCAAGGATCTCATCAGATACCTGACCAGCAATTTTTCTTACTGCCTCTTCATTTTCTAAAGAATAACTCTTGGGACAGCATGATGCTGTCTGATAAAAGTTTGAATTGACCACAGACATCTGGAAAAAGCAGTAATTGTCAATAAGCGGTAAAGATTCCACATCTTGCCACTGTCGAGTCTCTGTATCATAGCAAGTAATTACGGCCTTCAGTCCATCCTCAGTGTCCCGGTCCACAGGCGTGCGGGCAGCAATGTACACAAACCGGTCCTCAATGGCTAGTGCTTTGACATCTCGCAGAATCTTTGGTGCTGACTCTAAGTTGTGCCATTTATCAAGCTCTGGATTGTAAACAGTCACATCTTTAAAGCCAGGGCTAAAATTGCCATGTCCTCCAATGCTGTACAGCTTCCCTTTGACTTCTGTTAGACCAAAAGAGTGCTTCCTGGTCATCAGACTACAAACGTGTTCCCACGTATTCAGGTTTGGGTTGTATCTTTCCACAGTTTTAGCAAACCCTGGTTCCATTGAGCCAGCAACATACACGTAAGATTCTGTAATTGCGACAGCATGTCCATCAAGGTGATTATGAATGTGGGGCAGATTTACCCATCTATCCTCATCAACAAAATACCCCACACATTCACTTAAATAGTCTCCTCCTTCAGACACACCTCCGATAACCATGATTACGTCCATGTTTTGTCCATATCGAGGTAACAGCGAGACTTGTGAAGTGGGATGCTGCAGTGTGCCAGACTGTATATTCTCTGCTCTGAGCGCATGCCTCTCCACTGCTTCAGCCACCAGCTTGACACAAACTTCATTATTGGCCACCAGCCGCTCTGGTTTGACATGCCGAGTAAGGTAGGTGGGTTTCATCTGGGACAATCTGAGCAATTTAAAGAGTTCTTCAAAGTATCTCTCCCTCTCTTCAGCATTTCTCTGAACCCACTTCAAAACTGTTTCAAAAAGAACCTCTTCAGAATCCACAGTAATTTCCAAGTCCGAAAGCCAGTCCCGAATGAGATGGAAAGGTAAAGTATAAAATTCTTCATCCTGAATGACTTTATAGAAATTTCTCCGTATCATATCTGCAGCTTTCAGAGCAAGCTGGCTCAGGGTATACATGTGGGCTAAGCTATGAATGGCCACACAATTTGAGAGATGAAGTTTTTTCTTGAGAAATTCTCCACAAAATTCTTTTAAACGAATTAATAAGAATCTACAATCAAGAAAAAGAGAAAAGACTGATTTTATATAGTTGCATGTATATCTGAATTATACAAATTAAAATGGTAAGATTAATCTTATCCTGGAAAAAGACTACCCTCCCCCTGCAAATTAGCAAATAGTATGCTGGAAAGTACTTTTTAGGAGGAAGGGTTTGAAGTAGGTCTCACTATGCAGATGGCTCAGTGGGTAAAGGCACTTGCCAGAGAAAGCCTAGAGACTGGAATTCCATTGCTAGAACCCATGTTGAGGTAGAAGGGAAACTCATGTCACAAAATTCTCCTCTTACCTCCAGATGTGCACTGTGGCACTGATATATCATAGACACACAATAATACATTTACAGGCATGAGCCTGTAATACTAATACTCAGGAGACTGAGACAGGAAAAATCACAGGGTAAAGGCCTACCTGGGAAACTTAGTGAGACGCTGTTTCAAAATTTTAGAAAATGAGAAAAGGGGCCGGGCAGTGGTGGCACACACCTTTAATCCCAGCACTTGGGAAGCAGAGGCAGGCGGATTTCTGAGTTCGAGGCCAGCCTGGTCTACAGAGTGAGTTCCAGGACAGCCAGGGCTACACAGAGAAACCCTGTCTCAAAACAAACAAACAAACAAACAAAACAACAACAACAAAAAAGAATGAGAAAAGGGGTCTGGAGGGATAGCTTAGTGGTTTACTTCTAATGATCTTTTTAATTTTTTTTTTTTAAGACAGGGCCTCACTAATTCTGGCTGTCCTGGAACAAAGATCCATCCTTCTTTTTCTGCCTCCTGAGTACTGGGATTAAAAACATGTGCTATTATGCCTGGATTCTATTGTCTACATATGGGTATTTATGTCTGTGTACAACATACATGGCTGGTACCCTTGGGGGCCAGAAGATGGCATCTGAGGACTTGAGTTTGGCTCCTAGCACCCATACTGAGTTTCTCATAACTAACTTCAGCTGGGAAGAGTCAAACACCCTCTTCTGGCATTCTTGGGCATCTGCACTCACGTGAATATACTCTCACACAGATACATACACACACATATACATCAAGGACAAACACCAATCCAAATGCATTCCTGACATCCTTTCTAATCCCTCTGCAGTCACTGTCACTCTTATTTATTTGCTTTGGTTTTTTTTTTTTTTTTCTTTTCTTTTTTTGAGATAGGTCAGGCATGCACTACCAACTCCCAGTTGTGTTTTTCTTAATTGAGAAAGGGTCTTGGTGAAGAGGCTTTAGCTAGTATGACCATACAATCTAAACTAGAGGCAGGCAGGAACTTCCTAGAGACTCTGCTTGGTTAGAAGCCTAGGATGTGTCAGAAGTTTTTGTCTCTTCTTTATCTTTTCAGGCAACCAAAGAAGGTAGGATCTTCTAAGGGACTTTGCCCAAGGCTTGCTATCATTAAAATAAGACAAGATAAACTCAAATATCGGAAGCCAGGAAACAAAACACACACACAACAAAAAGTGTATGCAGGTATCTTAGGGTGTTATTGTTGTGAAGAGACACCATGACCAAGGCAATTCTTATAAAAGACAACATTTAATTGGGGCTGGCTTACAGGTTCAGAGGTTCAATCCATTATCAATGGCCAAGTGCAGGCAGACATGCTGCTAGAGAAGAAGCTGAGAGTTCTATATCTTCATCGGAAAGCAGCCAGAAGACTGGCTCCCAGGCAGCTAGGAGGAGGATCTCAAAGGGAACCCTCACAGTAAGACACTTCCTCCAACAAGGCCACACCTCCTAATAGTGCCACTCCCTGGGGTCAAGTGGTTTGATATATTACTAATAGAACATTGCCCACCCACCTAAATTCATTTAAGTTAAAAACAAAACACAACACAGTGTTGGTCCATATCATAAATCTGGTAGCACTTAGCCTAGGGGTGGTCAATCTGAGACCATGGTTATAAAAGAGAAAAACACTTTGAGAAGAACCTTAAACAACCTAAGAATGATGTCATCACGATTTATCATGATGACAGGCCCATTTCCATTCAATAATGGTTTATTATGGTGACTGTGCTTAATAACTATTTAACTACAAATATAGATAAATTAAGATAAGCTCTCTTAACCCTCTTGAAGAAACATTACAACTTTAGGGATAAAACAAGACAAAGAGAGTGGTAGTGAAGGTTCTAGGCTCTAGAGTCTATAGTACTCCAGACAAGTCTTGGTGCCAGGGCCACGTGATTCCCAGGCTGCCTCTACTGCCTATGCTTAACAGATAATTCTGAAGCATATTCCCTTAAGAGAAGGTTTTGGTAACATTACTCTATAAAAACAATAGCTCTTACACACTAGGCATTGTGTGAGAAGCACTGTGCTGGGCATATAAAATTTATATTTATTTATTATGATGATAGGGATTTGCGGTTGTTTGAATATGCTTGGCCCATGCAAAGTAGCACAATTATGAGGTGTGGCCTTGTAGGAGAAAGGGTGTCACTATGGAGGTGGGCTTTGAGGTCCTATGCTCAGACTCCCACCAGGGTCGAAGAGACCTCCTCCTGGCTGCTTGCAGATGCCAGTCTTCTGTTTGCCTTCAAATAAAGATGCAGAACTCTCAGTTCCTTCTCCAGCACCATGTCTGCCTGAGTGCTGCATTGATTCCTGATATGATAATGGACTGAACCTGAAAACCTGTAAGCCAGCCCCAATTAAATGTTTGCCTTTGTAAGAGTTACCTTAGTTATAGTGTCTCTTCACAGCAATGGAAACCCTAACTAAACAGGCTTCAACTCAGGCCTCATACATGGTAGGCTGGTGCTCTGCTATACAGCCCCTCTCTCTCCTACTTTCTTTTTTTCATGGCAAGATCTAAGTTGCCCAGGTTGGCCTCTAACCTGTGATCCTTCTGCCTCAGCCTCTAGAGTAGCTGGGATTACAATGCTGAGCCAATAGCTGCTCACCCTATTATTTCTAATCCAAATGCCACGCAGAGCTAGATCAGAGACATATATGTAAGCAAAGACAAAATGATCCTGCCTCAGAGATCACTAGATTAAGTTCAATCATTGCAGGGCACTTAGAATGGTGCCTGTGAAAGATGGAGAAAAATTAGATTTTTTTTTTTTTTTTTTTAAATTTTTGAGACAGGCTCTGTGTAGCCCTAGCTGGCCTTGAACTCAGATAGCCTGTCTCTGCTTTCCTTGTGTAAAGATTAAAGGCATGCACCACTATGCTAGCAAAGTTAGTTTTAAGTAAACTGCCTGAAGTAGGTCTCTCTTCCTCACTCCTCAAAAAAAGACCAACTCTGAAAAAAAAAAAAAAAATCACAGACAAACACAAACACGGCTTGACAAAATCTCTTCTTTTCAGTTTCATTCTCCCTGGCCTTATACCCTTTCCATCGGATCCAGTCTTGCACTTTGAGAAAATAAGCCATCAAGTGGGTAGGGGTTTTATTTTTCACCAACCAATTTGCCTACAGTTATACACTGTATTTTCTCTCCCAGATCCACCTATGGTTTTGAGACAGGGTTTGTATGTAGCCTTGGCTGGCCTGGAACTGAAGACTACCTGCTGCTGTCTCGTAAATGGTAAGATTAAAGGCATGAGCCACCACAGCCCAGACTCAATCCTTATCATTTTTGAGAAAGGGTTTCTGGACTATTTAGTTCAGACTGGCCTAGATCTCCGAGATCCAAGTGCTGGATACAGGTGTGCATCACTCAATCTCTTACTGTAATATGGAGTCTAACCTACCTTGATTTACGTGTGTCCATTCCTCTGCTCTTAAGAGTATCAGTTTCTCCTCTTCCACAGAATCATTTTCTTCAGCACAAAAACATGTTCTACCTCTCCTATTTTAGAGTTAACTAAATAGGCACTCTACCTCAAACTCAATCCTTTTTAATGGAAATACTTAATATGTCATTACCAACCTTCAATGATTGATCATTTGACAGTAGACTCCACCCCTTTTTAGGCCTCCATGGTATCAGCTCAGTTCGCTCTGCTGGATTCTTTAATGCTGTAAAGACTCCCCTACCTGCCCTCTTTACTCTTATATATTTTTAATGTGTACTCTTATAACTTAATCTATTCTGTGGCTTTAATTATAAATTATATGCTAGTTTCCCCCAATTTGCATTCATCTCTACTTTCCATCTAATGCCTAGCCTCCCTCCCCTTTTTTTTGGCTTTGAGACTGGATCTATATAGCTCTGCCTGGCCTTGAAATCAGAGATCCAACTGACCCGGCCTCCTAAACACTGGGATTAAAGGTATGCTCCCATTTTTTTGTTTGTTTGCGACAAGGTCTTACTATGTAGCCCTTGGCTGTCCTGGAATTCAGTCTGTAGACCTGGCTGCCTTGAACATCCTCTGCATCCTGAGTGCTGGGATTAAAGATGTGTGTTTAGCCTCTACTGCCATCAGCTCTCTATTTTTAAGACAGGATTTCTCTGTGTAACCCATGCAGGTCTAGAACTCCTGCTCCTCCTGGCTTAGCCTCCCAAGAGTTGGGGTTACAGTAATGTGTCACTGTCCTTGGCTCCTCCCAGCCCTTGGGAGGCAGAGGCAGGTGGATTTCTGAGTTCGAGGCCAGCCTGGTCTACAGAGTGAGTTCCAGGACAGCCAGGGCTACACAGAGAAACCCTGTCTCGAAAAAAAATCAAAAAAAAAAATTTATATTAATGTTTGTCTTAGTGTTTGGAAATATCCCTATTCTAAAAATATATTTATGTTTTAGCGTTTTGCCTGCATTTATGTATGTGCTTCACATGTGTCCCTACTGCCAACATCAGAAGATGGAGTTACAGAGGGTTGTGAGTTGCCTTGTGGGTGGGTTCTGGGAATTGACATAGGTAGGCCCTCCGAAGAGCAGCCACTCTTAACAGCTCAGCCGTCTCTCCAGCTCTTGGAAATATCCTTTCTTGTTACATTGTTTCTCCTTGTGATTTCTTTCACAGCTTAACTGGAGACCCAATGTCCTTTAAACTGACCATCTTGACCCTGCCCACTGACCTTCCTCTCATATCTGCTCTTTATATTCGACATCTTTTGTGTGTTTGTGTATGAATGTAGAGAGGCACAAGGTTTTGACATCAGATGTCTTTCCTTTATTAATCTCCACCCTTTCGGATCTAAATGTGTTTTTTTTTTTTTTTTTTTTTAAGATTTTATGTGTGTGAGTGTTTTCCCTACATGTATATCTATATACCATGTGTGTCTGATGCCCCTAATGGTCAGAAGACATCAGATCCACTGAAATAGTAGGTACAGATGGTTGTGAGCCACAAGATTGGAGCTGGTAACCAAACCAACCTAGGTCCTCTGTAAGAGAAACAAGTGCTCTTAACCACTGGACTATCAGTCCAGCCCCCCACCTTATTTTTCCAGACAAGGTCTTTCATTCAACCTCAACCACTGTGCCAGACTGGAATCAGCCTGTTTCTGCTCTTTTCCCATGGCTGGGGTTACAGGAATGTACCTCCATGACCTCATGCCTGCACTGCAGGCATGTTTTTTTCCACATCTGGGCCATCTCTGAAGCCCCTATTTTTCCATATCTCTTTTGTAATATAAGGAGGTGGGACAAAATCTCCACCCTGGCTGAGCTGAACATGTAGACAAGGGTAGATTAAAACCCAAAGATCTGCTTGCCTCCGCTTCCCAAGAGTGCTGGGATTAAATGCCCAACATTTTCCCACATTGTAATAATAATCTAATCTTTCCAATTGCTTGGGTCAAAAAAATTTTTTTTTTTTTTTTTTTTGGTTTTTCGAGACAGGGTTTCTCTGTGTAGCCCTGGCTGTCCTGGATCTCACTCTGTAGACCAGGCTGGCCTCGAACTCAGAAATCCGCCTGCCTCTGCCTCCCAAGGGCTGGGATTAAAGGCGTGCGCCACCACAGCCCGGCCAAAAAAATTCTTTTTCTGGCTGGGTAGGCAGTAGTGGGACAGGCCTTTAATCCCAGCACTTGGGAAGAAGAGGCAGGTGGATCTGAATTGTAGCCTGGTCTACAGAGCTAGTTCTAGGACAGCCAAGGCTACATAAAGAAACCCTGTCTCTGAAAATAAAATTTTTTTTTCCTTACTCCTGTGTCAAGCCCACCAGTAATTCATCTCCTCAATTCAAAACAGATAGATGACCTGCAGAGATGGCTTAGCAGTTAAAAACACTCACTGGCTCTTGTTCTAGAGAACCCAGGCTTAATTTCCGGCACCCACACACCCTCTTTCTGGCCTCCTTAGGCAACAAGCACTGATGCTGTGCATATATACATGCAGGTAAAACACCCATATACATAAAATAAGTCCCAAAGCATACACACACAGATGACACCGTTCTCATCACTTCCTTCTTCAATACATGCCTCCATCACTACTGCAATGACCTAGTCTCTGCTACAGCTCTTGCCGCACCCTGTCCTACCATTTTCTGATACAGGATTTATCAAGTAAAACAGAATCATTCTCCATGCCTTCTAATTTTAAAAAGGTCAGCTCCTTTCACAGGCCCATAAGCCCCTAAGACAACAGTTCTGAACATGTAGGTTCTGACCCCTTTCGGGATCAAGCAACTTTTTTTTTACAGGGGTCAAATATCACATAGCCTGCATATTAGATAGTCACAGGAGCAAAATTAGTTACGAACTAGGAAGGAAATAATGTTATGGTTGGGGTCACTACAACATAAGGAACTGCATTAAAGGGTCGCAGCATTAGGAAGGCTGAGCATCACTGTACCAAGGGATCCATCCACCCTCACCACCACTCTGATGTCTTTGCTCCTTTCATCCTGCCTCCCTTCATCCAGCTATATAACCCATGCTGTTTTCTCTCTCTACCTGAAGCACACTACCTTGCCACCTATATGCCTTTGCTATGACTTCTGAACATTCTTTATGCGCCCAATTTAAAAATAGTTCCTCTCAGCCTGGTCTACAGAGTGAGTTCCAGGACAGCCACCACTACATAGTGAGAACTTGTCTCAAAACAAAGAAATAAAAAACAAACAAAACACTCCTCTCCATTAGGGCCTACGAAGCACAGCTGCAATAATTATTCAACACATTATATGTTTGCTGTTAAACATCAGGAGAGTTTGATAGGGAAAATGATTTTCACGTGTTTTGATCACTGCTGGATATGCCCCCCCAACCCCCCCCCCCAAGACTTTAGAGAGGTCAGTGTCTAGCACTCAAGAGGTATGTGTTAAAGGATTTCTAACAGTCCCTACTAGCATCTCCTCCTGCTTCCAAACCAACTTCTGGGGCATCCTTTCTGGCTCACTACAATCCATTTTCCACATTCCACTTTTCACTATTGAAATATTAAATATGAAATATTTAAATCAGAGCATCTCTCTACCCAGCTTCCCATCCATCACACGCAGTAAAATCCAAACATTCCTCACACACCCTCCTATCTTTCACCCAGCATATCCGGCCTCGCTGGATTTTCTTTTAAAGTCCTTTTTCTAAGCCAGCCTGGATCCTGACTGAGGCCTTTGGGAAGCCTGTAATGCGCACCCAATTCCCTTTTGTACGGCCAATCTCTCTTGTCATTGCGAGGTCGGTTTAAATGTCATCTCCTCCAATCCGTAGCTGGCCTTTCACCGTTTTTTAATGTCATCATCACAGGAGTCGGACACAACCCACCGTTTTTCACCGCCTTTGTCCCTACAACCTGAAGTCTGCGCTCCCGGGTGCAATGCGGGACTCGCAGGAGCATCCTCAGTGCCAGGCGCGGAGCCGACATCACGGACACGGCCCCCCAACCCTCGCTCGCCCACCGTCGTCTTACCTGTCCGCCAGCTCCAGCACCTCGTGCACGCTGCCAGTGCTCACTCGGATGCGCCCGGTGTACATGTACTCGATAACGGCTTCCACTGTGTCAGGTTCGGGTCCCGGCTCCGAGCTCCACTTGCGCATCTCCACCCGGCCCGAGCGCGATTCCGAAAACTGGCCCGAGAGTAAGGGCGTGAAGTACTCGGTGGCGGCGGCCAGCACCGAGCGGTGGGCTCGGAACTCGCGACCTCCGGCCCCGCCGAAGCACAGGGTGATGTCGCAGAACAGGCCTTGACGCCGCTGCTCGTTCTGCCGCCAGGACAACTCGGAGCAGTGAGTGCTGCACTCGAAGTCCTCGGCCTCTGGGCCCGGATCACTCCCGCCCGTGTCGACAAGGGAAGAGATCCCGGCCCCGGTCACGAAGTCTACCGTGCCACTGCCTCGGACCTCGGCGGCCAAGCTCGCAGAACCGGCGACGGCAGTCTCCATGCTCTCCATCTCCAGCACTTGAAAAGATGCAGCCGCGGCCGCAGCGGCAGCCGCTGCTGCCACAGCCGCCGCCATCTTGACGCCACCGTACCAGCCCCCTCAGCTTCCGAGCGGTGCGGCAACTCTGGTGCGACACCGAGGCATTCTGGGATTAAATAGTGCGCGCGGGGCGGAGCTGCGCCTGCGCACTTTCGCCATGCTCACGCCCTCTAGCGAGGCACGCGCAGTTCTCGCAGCCAGATAAAGCTAACGTCCACCTTTCTCCTCCATTATGGTTGCCGCCTATGCTTGTTTTGGTTGAGTTTTCTTCTGCTTTAAGTTGCTTTGGAGTGTATCCTCACCATCACACGTACACACAATTTTTTTGTTTTATTTTGAACTCGCTCTGTAGACTACGATAGCTTGGAAATCACAGAGATCCACCCTGCCTCTGCAGGCGTGCCAATCCCAGCATTTGGGAGGCAGAGGCAGGCTGATCTCCCTGTGTTCGAGGACAGCCAGGGATACACAGAGAAACCCTGTCTCAGCCGGGCGGTGGTGGCGCACGCCTTTAATCTCAGCACTTGGGAGGCAGAGGCAGGGGGATTTCTGAGTTCGAGGCCAGCCTGGTCTACAGAGTGAGTTCCAGGACAGCCAGGACTACACAGAGAAACCCTGTCTCGAAAAACCAAAAAAAAAAAAAAAAAAAAAAAAAAAAACCCTGTCTCGAAACACAAAACGAATGACTTTGGAGAGAAAGTTATTTTTAAATTTTATTCTTATCAAAGTGTCTGTGTACACGTCCTACAGAGGACAGAGGTGTTGGATCCCCAGGAGCTGGAGTTAAATAAAGGCAGTTAAAACCATACTTGATAAGGGTGTTAAGGAGCCAACAGCCAAACTGATCCTCTGAGAGCAGCTAGCGCTCGTAACTGCTAAACTAACTCTCCAATCCAGAAGGGGGCAGTATAAAGAAAAATAACGATGTTAAAGGTAATAATATAAACTAATTGTTTATTTTTGCAAGTGTCTCTCAACTAGCCCTGGGTGGCCACGAACTTGTTGTGTAGTTAAGGATGACCTTGAACTCTTGATTCTTCTCCTGGGTTTGGGGATTACTAAAATGTTCCTGCGCATACCCAATTTAGCATGAGTTACATAAGAAACCATGGCTGTTTAATCACCCCAGCACTGATAAATAAATATCCCTTAAAAAATTACATTTAGGCCGGGCAGTGGTGGCGCACGCCTTTAATCCCAGCACTTGGGAGGCAGAGGCAGAGGCAGGCGGATTTCTGAGTTCGAGGCCAGCCTGGTCTACCGAGTGAGTTCCAGGACAGCCAAGGCTATACAGAGAAACCCTGTCTCGAAAAACCTAAAAAAAAAAAAAAAAAAAAAAAAATTACATTTATTTATTTTGTGGTGGGGTATTTGTGTGGATTACAGAGGACATTTAAGGGAGTCTGTTCTCTCTGTTAGAGGATGGAACTCGAACTTGAGTCATTAATCAGGCTTGGTTTGTGGTAGGTGCAATTAGCCATCTTTTTTGCCCACAAAACAGAATTTTTATTCTTATTTATTTTGAGGCAGTTTCTGCCAGGTATCGGTGACTGTCCTGGAACTCACTCTGTAGACCAGTCTGGACTTGAACTTACAGAGATCCACCTGCCTCTACTTCCCAAGTGCCATCAGGCTGAGAAAATTATCTTCAAAAGGGAGTAAAGGCATAAGACTTTGAGTCTTAGGCTGGTACAAGTAGCACACACCTGTAATTCCAGCAGTTGAGGCTCTAAGGCAGAATCATTTGTGGAAGGAAAACCTGGGGTAGGCTGTCTCAAATCAAGACTGAGTCTCAGCTAAGTGGGTGAAGGTGAGGAGTTACTTATATCTGACTTCCTAAAAATGAATATTGCCTACCTTGAAAGAACACAGAATTAAATGAGGTAGTGCTGAGTCAAATGTTTGCTGCATAATTACCATTTCATAGAATAGATAAAAGTGAATAAAACCAGCCCTTGGGAAGATCTCTGAATTCCAGGACAGGTTAGTCTATATAGTGAGTTTGGGACAGCCAGGGCTATGTGGAGAAACCCTGTATCGAAAAACAAAACAAAAGCCACTTTGAAATTTAAAGCAAGATAGTGAAGTTGCACAATTTAACTCTTTTTACATGAAGTTGCACAATTTAACTCTTCTTATGTCATTTAGTATTGGTGTGTAGTTATTGCATGTGCCTCGCACACCTGCCGTTAGAGAACTTTTCCTTCCATATCAGTATTTACACGATCAGGCTTAGCAGCAAAGGTCTTTACCTGGTGAGCCATCATCTCACCAGCTCTTGACCTGATTTTTAAATGTCATTGATGCAGGATGGATTGTACCAGGACAAAAGAGGAAATAAAAGCACTGGTTAAGTAGAGCAGATATACATCAGAGAAGAGTTCAAGGGTAAATGAACAGAACTTGGAACCCATTAGAGCAGAAAGGCACTCTCCAGCTTTGCCTTGAGTAATGGCCACAGCTACGGGGACAGTGCAGTATAGAAGTGGATTTTTCATAAGCTGGTGTTTCAATAGCGTTTTCCTCTTTTTTTTTTTTTTTTTTTTTTTTGAGACAGGGTTTCTCTGTGTAGTTCTGGCTGTCCTGGAACTCACTCTGTAGACCAGGCTGGCCTCGAACTCAGAAATCTGCCTGCCTCTGCCTCCCAAGTGCTGGGATTAAATGTGTGCGCCACCACCGCCCGGTGCGTTTTCCTCTTCTTTTGGAAGATTTTCTTTTTAAAAATTACTTGTAATTACATGCAGGTGTCTACATGTGGGTATGTAAACATGAGACAAGGTGTCCTCAGAGGCCACAGGTAGGTGTGGGATCCCCCCACGGCTGGAGTTACAGATGGTTGTGGGCGGCCCACTATGGTTCTGGGAACTGAACTCAGGACCTCAGGATGAGCACCACCAAGCCATCTCTCCAGACCAGCCTTTTCTATACTTGAAGACAGGTTCACTATGTCCTAAAACCTAGAATGTGCCACATACACTAGGCTGCCCTTGAACTCTCATCTGCCTGCCCCTTGCCTTCCAAGTTCTAGAATTAAAGGTGCTGCCAAGTCTAAACTTTAGAAGTTTTATATCCTTTGAGGGGTGAGGGCACTGAATATACTGGTGTTTTCATTATCTTTCATTTCTTTTTGTTTTGTTTTTCGAGACAAGGTTTCTCTGTATAGCCCTGGCTGTCCTGGAACTCACTCTGTAGACCAGGCTGGCCTCAAACTCAGAAATCTGCCTGCCTCTGCCTCTCAAGTGCTGGGATTAAAGGTGTGCGCCACCACTGCCCAGCTATTATCTTTCAATAGGCAAAGGCAGATTTTTAAATTCTAAAACCATGACCTGGGCATAGTGGTGCATGCCTTTAATTCCAGCAGAGGCCAGTTCCAGGACAGCTTTGTCTCAAAAGCAGAGGACACAGAACATCACCATGCATTGTTACTATCTAGTTTATTTAAACCAAACATGATAATACAGAGAAGAGACTGAGGTGGCAGCTGCCCAGAACCTTTGCGGGTTACAGATGCGGAACAGCTGTGAGTCTTTGGACCCACACTTCAGTAACAGACAAGTCAGCTGCATGGACACAGAGAACACAAGACACAAGACAGTTCACAGCTTTTTTGCTTTGCGTTTCCATTTTAAACACTTGTATGTTACAACTTTACATTTAAGTTACTACACCATACATGTGACAATGGCTAAGGATACAATGGTCCCAACCCTCCTCCCCTAGACATAAGTAGACACTGGTCTGTAACACAGAACATTTCAGTGGGAGACTAAATAAACCCTTAACACATAACATAGAAAAAAAAAAAAGATCCTTAAAAATCAGATTAATACAGTGTTCTTCATGTTGTGTGAGGCTGAACGGGAAGTGGGTTACCAGACAGTGGTCCTACAGACAGATAGTATCCTGAAGTCTTAAAGGCTGCATTCCCTTCCTCTAGAGAAAAAAAAGAAAATCTTTTAACTAATTAAAAAAAAAAAAAAAAAGAAAGAAAAAGAAAGCGACATTATAAGGCCCTAGAAGAACACAATTCTGACAGTGCTTGCTTAGACTCTTCCATATAATAGATACAGCAGGTAGCAGAGCAAATGTCACAAGTATTGGCTTGGTTTTAAATTTCTATGCTTATATATATAGATATATATATATAAAAAAAAATACTAAGCTTCTTTGTGTGGACTGAATGGGCCTGAGGGTGTTGGCCTTCCACTGCCTGCACATCAATGGCTATTTCCGTTCCAGGCCCAGCCTATAATGGACTCTGCTTCCAGCTGTCTGTTCGCTATACTGTCGAGGAGGGAGTTTTTGTCTTCCTTTACAGTAAGTAGGGTTCCTGGCTCAGTTACATGCTCATGTGTTCCGGAAGAACATAGGAAATATCATCCCATGGGTGACGATACAGCCCTTGCTTCAGCCTCTTCTGGTCAAGATAGTGTCCTAAAATGGAGTCAATGCGTCTGTCATTAGTTTCAAAAGCATGGTGAAGGGCAGAAAATGGGAGGGAACTCTTCCTGACAAACAAAACATAGACGCAGGGTTGAGGATGCAGCTCTGGGGTGGGTGTTTGCTTAGCAGGCATGAGGCCCTCCCAAGAGTTAACCCTCAGCATTGGGCATGGGAGGGTAAAGTGGGGGCAGATAGCAAACTCATAAAACAACACACACACACACACTCAGGCACACATGTGAGCACATACACAGACACAAAGCACACACCAAAACAGGGCAGAACTCCAGATTCACTTCATAGGTAGATCGGTCGGACTTGGTAAAAAGGGAAAGGTTAGATTGAATCTACTTTTCTTAGCTAGTAATGGAAACTATTCCTAGTAATAAAAGGAACATAGATAAAGATAAGCAGAAAAGTGAAATAAGGATTAAGAACGATGACAGAGACCCACCCAAACAATAATCAAAAAGGAAAAAATGACGGTGAACACTGACATCTGTTGTAGGGGTTCACACATACAGGGCAAGGAGTGTAGCAAGAAACCCTTAAAACAACAGCCAACTCACCAATGAAGCCCATACTCCTTCCTAGCACAAAGATCCCATTGAGGGCTCCGATGTCAACATATTCATCAGCTTCTTCCCTGAAACACACAAACAGCCGGTTCTTTTAAAACGAATCATGTGACCATCTTCTTAAAGAGACAGCACTATTTCCTCCCAGAGAGCAGTTCTATAGTTCCAAAGTGGGGAAGTGGGGTGTTGTGGGTGGCAGGGCTAGAGGCAACTTTTAGTCTTTGCTTTATGCCTTGACATACTTGCTAAGTCCCCTCACAGTTAGGAAGAAACAGCAAAAAAAAAAAAAAAAAAAAAACCCTCAGCTAATGCTGGAGGCCAGGCTGCCGCTCACCGGGTGAAGGAGCCGCAGTTCCTCAGCATGTCCACAAACGCAACGCCGATGAAACCATCCACATTCAGGATAAGATTTGGCTTCTGAAAAGACAAAAAAGTAAAAAAAAAAAAAAAATTTTTATCATGTCTTCACTGTTAGTTACTATCACTCTGCCGGTTTGTAGGCATAAAGTTATTTGTGTACTCTGTAAAGATTATCTTTATTGTTCAAATGCTGATTTCTCTGCTCCTGACAAAGGGGCCATTGTAATGTTTATTCTAAATATCTACTGTCTGTCTCAATGTCGTGTAAGCATTGCTTTCCATTTAGAAGTTTATAAAATCACCACTAACAGATAAATAACTTCATTAAACTAAGAAGCTCCGGGGAGTTCAGTGAGCCTCATGCCTGGGATTGTGAGAACTTTCCAGAGAGGATTCAGTAAGGGGAGACCTGCAGCGACCGTGGGAAGCACCATCTGGCAAGCTAGGAGCCCAAGTGGAGTGGAAGGAGGAAGCTCGTCGGGAGGGAGTGTGTAACGGATGGAGTGTGCCACTCTGTCCTGCCAGCCCGTGCCTGCCACTCCAGCCTGAAACCCCTAGAAGACAACACATGAACCCTCCCCTGTGACCTACCTGCCAGGCGTTTGTCATAGTAACGGGAAGCTGCTAACATTATGACTATGAACTTTGACACCATTTTAAAATGTTCTCTTTGGGCAGGGTGTGGGAGACAGACAGCACCATCTACTATATAGTAACTTCAAAGCCAGCCTATACTTCATGAGCCCTGTCTCAGAACAAAACAAAAACCTCCATAACTAAGAAATCCATCCCAAAATGGAACAGAGGGAGGGGTGGGGGTGGGGGAGGTGGACATAAAACCCTCCCTTCCTTACCTTTGAGGTGGTGATCTTCTCCACTTCCAGTGCATAATCGAGCAGCGGGGTTGCGGGGAAGTGCTGTTTGACAAAGTCTTTGAGGATCTGCACTCGCATGTCTGGGTTGTTTATCTAAAGAAGACCCAGGTACAGAAACACCCACTCAGACACAGCAGCCAACCGATATGCTTATGTTTGTTTGACAAGTGGACTGACCTGTACCTGTCTTATCCTGGAGCCAGCATGGGGACCCAACCTATGTGTACAATGCCTCATCACCCCTAAGGATAAAGCTGGAAGGATTCTCAAGTCCCCTTATGTCTGTCTCATCTGGGCCTCAAAACAACCTCTGTAGTGGTCTCTTTTATTATAAGAAAGAAATTGAGCCTCATCCCCTCAGCCCCCAGGTGGTTAGTATCTGTGGTGTTAGGCAGAAGGGGCTGGATTCAGCCATTCATTCTCTACACTGTTTTGGGTTCTGGCCACAAACCAGGCTGCTGACCAGCTCTGTCATCCAGCCAAGCAACAAAAAAGTTCTGCACATGCTGGGACTAGGGCAGCAATGCACACATCCAAACATCTTAGGAAAAAATCCCAAACTGTGACAGATGAAGTTAACCATCTGTTTAGAGACTGCCCTGACCTGGTTGGTTTTGTCAATAAGCTAGAGTTATTTTGGAAGAGAAACCTCCAATGAGAAAAATGCCTCTATTAGAATGGCCTGTAGGCAACTTTGTGGGAAATTTCCTTGATTAATGATTGATGTGGAAGGCCTAGCCCACTGTAGGTGGTGCCACCTGGTGGTCTTGATTTATATAAGAAAGCTGGCTGCTGAGCCACTGCAAGTTAGGCAACAGTGTTCTTCCATGACCTCTGCTTCAGTCCCTGCCTTGAGTCTCTCTCTTAACCTTCCTCAGTGAAGGAAGGACTCTGACCTAACAACTGTGAGATGAAATAAACCCTTCCTTCCCCAAGTTGTTTTGGATCAGGTTATTCTTATCACAGCAACTGAAACCCTAACTGACCTGGGTGTAATGGTGCACACTTTTAATTCCAACACCTGGGAGGTAGAGACAGGAGGATCTCTGTGTGTTTGAGGCCAGCTTAGCATACTCAGGGACAGCCAAGTGCAGAAAGATCATCTCAAAAAACAAACAAACTGAAGAGAAAGAAACAGGACAAACTGGAACTAAGATAGGGACCCCATGGCTGACAGTGGTGAGTAAGATGACGCAGACATACCCCAAATCCTACCACTGGTGACCTAACGGACATACTACCAGGGCATCCACACGACTGTCATCCTGCACAGGGCCACACTAACTGTTTAAAATACTGTCTTTCCCTATGGGTCTATCTCAAGTGGGCTTGTCTTAACATTCCTACCTCTCTGCACCAAGTATGTCAAGTTTAACTGTCTGACTTGCCTTAATGAACGCAATATGAGTAAAGGGCCAGAGATGGCTCAGCGGGTTAAGGCACTCGCCACCAAGCCTGACAACCTGAGTTCTAGCCACATGGAAGAAGGAAAGAACTGACTCCAACAAGTTGGCCTTTGACCTTCTGCACATGTGTGAACCACCTGTTTGCTGGCACCCAGAATCCAGAAGAGGGTGTTGGGTCCCCTGGAACTACAGTTACAGTTGTAAGCTGCCATGTGGGTGCTGGGAACTAAATGTATGTCCGCTTTAAGAGCAGCCAGAATTCTCAACTATGATGCCATGGCCCCAGGCCAAGCATTTCTAATTCAGTTGGCAGTCTCTTATCACCACTCATTCCACAGATGGGAGCAACAGTTTACCGATTTTACTCGATGGCCAATGCCCATGATCAGCTTCCCTTCCTTCTTCATCTTGTTCACAAACTCCATGGGAATAAGGCCGCTGTCAAAGGCTTTACTGAACATCTTTGCTGCTGCATCTAAGGCACCCCCAAACCGGTCTCCCTGTAGGAGAAACAAACCCACACTGCTGAGGGTGATGGTTGTCCCAGACCTGCAAACCATCCCAGGATGCCCTGAGCAGCATCTGGCCTGGGGTTCTTACCCTGGGCTCCTAGGAGCCTGCTGCATTTAGGCAGCCTGATGCCAAAGCTGCCACCTCCCAGGAAGGCCAGACTTACAATGGTGAGCAGCCCTGAGGTGAGGCTAGAGACCAGGTCCTTCCCAGCCCGAGCACAGATGATGGTGTTGTGGGCCCCAGAGACAGCTGGCCCGTGATCAGCAGTGACCATCAGACACATCTCAATGAACTGGCAGGAATACTTGGGCAACCTAGAGGAGGGCACACAGAAGCACAGGGCGAAGAGTTGGAACCAAGTCCAGAAGTTACAATGACAAGGACACACTTTCGCCTATAGCCTGATACCACTGCCAATTCCAAGTCAAACCCTTCTTGATTCTGACACTAACCACTGACCCATCTTTCGAGCCCATATAAGGTTTCTGAATGTGTAACGATCAAAAGTGAACTCAAAATCAAATGATAGTCAATCTGCAATGCTTGCTCATGTCACACCACACAACTTCATTACAACCTTAGTTCCGAAAACATAATATGCATACTGTGACATACACATTCTGTCCCACTGTGCAACACCAATAAATGCTGCCTGAAACACCTTGGCTCTGACTTGAGGCTATGAAACATTCTGAACTGCGATCTTCACTATACATATGAAATTTTTCTCCTCCTGAGGGACATATATATGGGGCTGGAGAGATGGCTCAGAGGTTAAGAGCACTGCCTGCTCTTCCAGAGGACCCAGGTTCAATTCCCAGCAACCACACAGCAACTAACAACTGTTTGCAACTCTAACCAGGGGATCTGATACCCTCACACAGACAACAGACAGACTATGCAGGCAAGCACATAAAAAAATAAACAAGTAAACAAACAAATCAAAAAGCTCATGAACTTTGGTCAGCTGAGTGGTGGTGGCCATGCCTTTAATCCCAGCACATGGGAGGCGGAGGCAGATTGACCTCTGGGTTTGAGGTCAGCCTGGTCTACAGAGTGAGACCCTGACTCAAAAAACGTTGGAAAAAAAGGTGAATGAAAGGAGCCTCCAGTCACAAACGTTGTCAGCGTGAGTTTCTGCAGCAGGATCTGGTCTGTAACCGGCTGCAGCTCTCTCCACGTGCCTGCTACCAGAAAGGAGACATGGCCCCATACACAGCCTGCAGTTCAATCTCAGAATAATCAAGGGCACCGTCTGGAGCCTGGGGATGGAGGGTGCGGGGAGTTCACAGAGAAACTATGTACCACACCGAGTTTGTCCAGGAAAGGCCTACAGCATGGCTACAGCATCTCTACACAAACACCTACAGTTAACCTGATGAGAGACAAAACTGCCTAGGGGAATAAGCTCTCCTGGGGCTGCATGGCAGCTCTACCAGCCCCACTGGTTAAGTTTATACCCGTCCAGATCCCCTGCTGACCCAGAGGTCACTACCTTGTCCATTTCTTTAAAAGTTCCCAAGACCTCTCCTCATTCTTTTGGTTTACAGTGACCTTTCTGTCAGCCTGTGGCCACGTGATGGTGACACTCTTCAGTCTGCCCACCCTACCTCCTATGTCAGGAGAAGGCCATGGGTCTGAGCCCAGTGTCCTATCACCCCTGCCCACGTGTCTCACCTTCTCTGGAACCAGAGGAGGCCAAGGACACCACCGATGCCCATCTCTTCCTTGAAGACCTCGGTGATGGGCATGCCTGCATAAATGAGCTCCTGCCCTCGCTCGTCACAGATGCTGGTCATGAACGAGGCAGGTTTTCGGATCAAACCCAGCTCCTGAGCAGACACAGGATAGAGGGTTATGGTGGCCATCAGAGGTTTTCTTCCCCAAAGCAGATAGCTATGTGTGCTCCCAAGAATGCTTTGTCGGCTCTGAAGGACAAGCAGTAAATACCCAGACAAACTCCTTAAGTGGAGGTTGGGGCAAGGTATAGAGGTGCACACCTTCAATCGTAGCACTGGGAGGCAGAGGCAGGCGATCTCTGAGTCCTAGGACAGCCAGGGCTACATAGAGAAATCAAAGCCACCAACAACAACAAGAGAAAAAAAAAAAAAAAAAGCAGAGGCCAGGATAGTAGAGTCTATCTTTAATGTCAGCACTCTGGAGGCAGAGGCTGGTGGATCACTGGCTCTACACACCAAGTTTGAGGACCACCAAGATTACTTAGCAAGCCTACCTATACTGTGCCTTTTACTTAATGGATCCGACTCTATTAATGTCTGTACATGTACAATTTAGTTAACTCCTTTTAACTACTATGTGGCACCTCATCATAATTATCTTCTGATAATCTCCTGTGATAAATATTAACTAAACAAAAATTTTAAATATATTCCTTTGTATGTTCAAGGAAAGCATTCCTTAGAAGTAGCTTTCTAAGCCGGGCAGTGTGGCACTTGCCTTTAATTCCAGCATTCAGAAGGCCAAGGCAGGTGGATCTCTGTGAGTTCGAGGCCAGCCTGGTCTACTAAGTGAGTTCCAGGACAGCCAAAGCTACACACAAAAAAATTCTGTCTTAAAAAAAATCAAAAAAAAGGAAGAAGGAGGAGGAGGAGGAAGAAGAGGAAGAGGAGAAAGAGGAGGAGGAAGAGGTAGTAGTAATAGTAGTGATAGCAGTAGCAGCATAAACATGAGCATCATCCTCCTGCCTCTACCTCCCTGGTGCTGACTGTCAGCCCCTAAAAGCTGGCTCCTTCCAGTATCAGATAAAACACATGTGGGTTGTGCTGCCCATTCTGTCACCAGACCTAGAAATAAAACCATGGACAGTTCGAACATACAGTGCATGGGACCCAAGAGTTAACCAGAGAGGTTTCTGATCCCCTTGGAAAAGCTTGGCATGACTGCTCTAAGTAGTTGGAAGGGGCCTGGTAGTCAGGAGGTCAAACCACCTTAAAATTCACCAATCTAGCCCAGTGTGGTGGCACACATCTTTTAAGCCCAGCACTTGGGAGGTAGGGATAGGAGGATCTCTGCGTTTGAGGCCAGCCTGGTCCAGTAAGTTCTAGGATAGCCAGGACCACTTAGTAAGATCCTGCCTCAAAAAAACACCACCTTAGAGCTAGGCATGGGAGTACAAGCCTCTAATCCCAGCACCCAGGAAGCAGATGCAGACAATCTCTGTGTTTTATACATAGCAAGTTTTAGGACTGTAGAGAGCATGTTTTTAAGACAAACAAACAAAACCACCAAATCCACCTTCACCCACTGGATTCCCATGGCACTTACCCTGGCCCAAGAGTAGTCCATGGGCACTGTTGGAGGTGGCACTTCCTGGGCAGGTACAATGGCTCCTTTGGCCACAAGATCTTCATACACAGACCTGGGAGGCAGGGAAAGACAAGAGACAGTATGGTTCCTGTAGATATTTTTTTTCCTAGGCTCTATCCCAAACACTGTAGGCTGCTTCAGCTGCCAGCACTCTATCCCTACCAGCTGGATCCCAAGAACTAAATGAAAACAAACTGTGGCCCAGACTGTCCTTCCCTCCACCCCTTTAGGTCCCCTTCTCTGGATGAGGCTTCATAGGAAGCTGAATCTGGGAACCACGGGAAGAGACAAGAACAGCCAAGGCAGATTCAGGAGGTAGAAATAGAAAAAGTAAACGTTCAATAACTCTATCAACCAGAAGTGATCCTCTGGATAACACTTTTTGTTTGTTTGTTATCTTTTTTTTTTTTTTTTTGAGACAGGGTTTCTCTGTGTAGTCCTAGCTCTCCTGGAACTCACTGTGTAGACTACAACTCACACAGATCTGCCTGTCGCTGCCTCCCAAATGCTAGGATTAGAAGTGTTCGCCACCACTGCCTGTGTAAGATGATACTTTCTATTCACATCCAAGCCCATGTCTCTTTAACAGCCACCAACACCAGCCAAGCCAGTGGCCTCAGAAACCAAATGAGGTTTAACACCAGCCAACTGGCCTTGACCTGATGCTTTCTTTTACAACTAAAATAAAACAAAAGCCAGGAAAAAGATGGGTTTTCCCTGTAGAAAACCCATCTTTTTGTTAGAGCAAACAAACACTAGAGGCCCCCGTGTTAGGGGGCTGCTGTCCTCAGGACAGGTGGGGACACCACATCCTGCCCACGCCTTACTGAATGATCTCTCCAAGCTCATCGAAGCTTCGGGGCACAAACACTCCTGCTTCCTTCAAGGCCTGGTTCTTGGCTACTGCAGTTTCAGAAGCCTGGTTGGCACAAGCTCCAGCATGGCCAAACTGGACCTGGAAAGGAAAGAACAGCAAGAGCTTTACTAGGCTTGTCAGTCCTCCAGGAAAGAGCAAAAGACCTTGGGAAACACTAGAACTGATCACTCTCTGGATACCCATGACACTTACCCTGGCCCAAGGCTGGCCTGTGCCAAAGGCTTTACACAGATTCCTTCATTTAAGCCTTTAGTATGCTAACTGAAGAGGTAGAACAGGCAACTCCCATGTCACAGGCGTGGAACCTGAGGCAGGGAGAAGTCAGCTTCTTCGAGGTGACACCCAGTGTATATTAAGGCAAGGATACAAAGCTGTCAATCCCACTTCAAGATTATCCTCTTTATATGAGCCACGTTTGCTATCCCTGTGGCCAGTGTGAGAGGCATCGGAAGGAGGGTTAGCTCTCAGCAACAAGCAAAGAGTCAAGTTAGCTACACCTTGAAGCTCAAGAGAGCTCATATGAAAGCAAAAATCTCAAGCTGTTCAAAAAGTCAGCATTTATATCACTAGGCTTACATCTCCATAGCAACAAGTAGCAACTGCTTCTTCTTTCTGACCATGGGTTGCAACAAGGTGTATAGCCAACAAAACAGGAAGGGGGTGGGGGGAGATAAAACCCATCAAACAGTTTACCAGGGGCTGGTGAGATGGCTCAGTGGGTAAATGTGCCTGCTATCAAGCCTGACAAGTGTGAAAAGAACTGACTCCTACAAGTTGTCCTCTGACCCCCAAATGTATCTCTCTCTCTCTCTCTCTCTCTCTCTCTCTCACACACACACACACACACACACACACACACACACACACACACTAAATGTAATAAAAAAAAAAATTTAAAGACTTATGTGGGAGTCAAGCAGTTGGGGAAATGAATGAATCTACCTGACTTAGGATGGGACCCAGCAAACAACTGTACTAGCATCTCATCTGAGCAGTCAGTGCTTCCCACCACCAAGCGCTTTCTTCTTTTTCTTTCTTTTTTTTTTTTTTTTTTTTGGTTTTTCGAGGCAGGGTTTCTCTGTGTAGTCCTGGCTGTCCTGGAACTCACTCTGTAGACCAGGCTGGCCTCGAACTCAGAAATCCACCTGCCTCTGCCTCCCAAGTGCTGGGATTAAAGACGTGCGCCACCACCACCCGGCCACCAAGCGCTTTCTAAGAGCTCCACTCACATGGTGCTCTGTCTGCTGCCTACTAGTGTTTCCTCTAGGACTAAGTGACTGCCCATAACCACAAGGTAGTATGTGGAAGCATTTGAACCCGGGCGATTTTGGTCCCAGCCTGTGTTCTTGCAGATTTAAATCAACAAAGAGGAATGGTGACATGCTTTGTAGAAAGGCTAACAATGGCTTCTCTGCACTCAGAAACCTGCTCTGCGAAGTTCAGCAGGTACTTCATAGGGGATTCCTTCTGCTAAGCTGCTCAGGTTGACCTCTGAATTCCTGGGCTGGAGCAATTCTCCTGCCTCAGCAACACGTGCAGGTCATCATACCTGACTAAACAAACCTTTAAACTCTAGGATTTCTCAAAACTAGAACTCAGGTTTCTAAAGGGGAAAACAAATAGACAGACAGCATTTCCCTGACTTAAAGCAGCCCTGTCTCTCCGATGGGCTGTGCGACTGCCTTGAGGGCCTGTGTTTTGAGAACCATACTTATAAGAGTGCCACTTTATAAGGCCTTTCTTTAATTCTCCACTTTTTAAATGTATTTCACTATTTAACCTGTATGTATATGCATGCACAATGCAGTGGCCAGAAGATGGCAGAATGTCCCCTGAAACTGGAGCTACAGAGGACTATGTGTGCAGTCCTGTAGGTGTTGGGAGTTGAACCTGGGCCCTCTGGAAGAACAGCCAGTGTTATCTCTCCAGCTCCAGTCTCTAGCTCTTAACTATTCCTTCAATAGCTGCTCCTGTGTGCCAATTAGTGGGCGTTCCTCACTTTCCTCTCTCTGACCTGCTCAAGGATTCAAGATCAACTGCTACCCAGACAGTTACTGTGCTAGCTGAAGTCCTTGCAGTGTCATACAACAATCTAAGTTACTTTAAAGTTGGGTGGTGACGCACACCTTCAATCCCAGCACTTGGAGGCAGGTGGATCTCTGAGTTAGAGGTCAGCCTGGTCTATAGAGTGAGTTCCCAGACAGTCAGGACTACACAGAGAATCTGACTTGAAAACAACAACAAAAGTAAAAATAAATAAATAAACTCAAGTCTTAAAAAAAAATTACTTTTAAAATTTAACACACTTTAAGGTCCTGCCCTCCCCATGAATAATGGGGTGGTGCCAGCAAGATGCAAAAAACGAGGTGCTGACCCCTTGGAAGAATCCTTGGCATGGTCGGGTAGGAGACAGAAGGAAAACATGCACAGAAACAGTGAAGAAGTGTTAGGGTGACCTTCCCTTACACTGGATGAGGACATGTCTATATTTCCAATTGGGTTGATTGCTGGACAGAAAGCTAAGTGCTAGCAGGACTTTGGTATCGTCTGTCACCTGCATAAAAGAGGAAGGTCAGGCAGCTCACGATGCCCAAAGGCACCTAAAAGACGAATCAGGTGTTGTCCTGCTGCTGATTGGCTCAGACTAAAATGAGGCATTTTGTAAAATGAGCTGATGACCCAGAGCTGGGACAGAAAGTATGGGATGGGATTCTGGTCAGACACAGACACACACAGACAGACAGACAGAGAGAGAGAGAGAGAGAGAGAGAGAGAGAGAGAGAGAGAGAGAGAGAGACAGACAGACAGACAGACAGACACAGACACACACACACAGACAGACAGACACTCTCAAGACAGAATGGAGGTGTAAGCAGACAGTGAGAACTACATGGGGACACAGAATGGCAGATGTCAGGTTAAGTTAGTAGCTAGCTGAGAGAATGCCCCAGTGTGATGGTTTGTATTAGCAGGTGTGGTCCTGCTGGAGTAGATATGTCACTGTGGGTGTGGGCTTTAAGACCCTCATCCAAGCTGCCTGGAAGCCAGTATTCTGCTAGCAGCCTTCAGATGAAGATGTAGAACTCTCATCTCCTCCTGTACCATGCCTGTCTGGATGCTGCTATGCTCCTGCCTTGATGATAATGAACTGAACCTCTGAACCTGTAAGGCAGCCTCAATTAAATAAAGCTGTTGGCCTTTTGCTAGGTGTCTTAGTTAAGGTTTACTGCTGTGAGCAGACACCATGACCAAGGCAAGTCTTAGAAAGGACAACATTTAACCTCGGCAGGATCCAAAAAGCACCCAAATAGAAGAGTGGGATTATTTTGTGAGGAAAGGTCTGGGAGGAAGAAGGTGCCAAGAGAAAGGCCAATGAGAAGCAACTTCATCCATAAGTAGTTGGAAGAATCACTGAAGTCCTAAGGGTTCCAGACCTCTGCAATCACTTCTGTTTTGGCTTTGTGGTGTGCGTGCATGCGTTCATGTCATAGAAGTTAAGAGTTGATAATGGTATCTGCCTTAATCACTCTCTGCCTTATTCTTTGAGACCGTATCTCTTACTGAACCTAGAAATCACTGATTAACCTAGACCAGCTGACCAGTGAACCCGTCTTCACCTCACTCCTTTGGAATTACAGGTATGTACCACTGTATCTGGATTGTATGTGTGTGCTGGGGCCAAGACTCGGTTCCTCATGCTTGTGATCAGCTGAGCTTTCTCCCCAGCCTGTGTTTTGCTCCTTCACCATGTAACCCATATTAGCCTTGAACTCATGGTCCTCCTGTTTCTGCCTCCAAAATGCTGAGACTATACTTTGTGCCATCACGCCTGACTACAGTCATTTTCATTGAAATCACCCAAACACCCACTTTTACAGCTCTGGAAATGGAGGTCCTGATTTGCCAGGTGACAGCGTACAAACAGCTGACCTTTAAAGCCCGTGCCAGCAACCTCTGAGAGGTAGGCGGAATGCTGGATCACCTTAGTCCCCTTTACTCACTTGGGAGAAAAAAAAATCCCACATATTTATAAAATGAATCATGGGCTGGAGAGATAGCTCAGAGTTAAGAGCAATTTCTGTTGTTCTAGAGGTACTAAGTTCAATTCCCAGCAGCCACACAGTGGCTCACAACCATCTATAATGAGGTCTGGTGCCCTCTCCTGGCTTGCAGGCATAAATGCAGGCAGAACACTATACCATATACCATAATAAGTAAATAAAATGAATCATATTTGAAGTTTCCACAATACCCTGCCTTAAGAACAACCGCATCTTGAGTTCCTTTTATGGTGAGTATCTACATCCCTCAGGCTTGCCTAGTTTTCCAGTACATAGGTATATATGATGACTACATCCTCCCAGTATACAGATACACATGATGACCGACTCCTCCCTGATGACCTTCTCCTCCCGACCTCACTAGGCTACTTCCATCTTTAGCCGTCAGTGTTACAGGGCCTGACCTATGCACATCCTTTGAGGCATCTTTGCATTCCAGTCCGTAGGAGACACAGGAACGGAGCTGTTCCAACAGAGATGTGTGACTCCGACAGCCAGCTTGAGTTTATAGGTAAAGTGTCACTGAGGGCTAGGGGTGTAGCTTAGTGGTAAAGCATTTGAGCCCTGGGTTCAATTATCCCCTCCACCACAACAGCAGCACTGCTGCAGGAAGCCTGGAAGCCAAACCTTCTCTATACACAACATCCAGGAACCCATAGGCTGTTCTGAATGAATTTGTTAGTAAATTGTTTTGTTTTGTTTCCTTGAGATAGGAGTCTCACTATGAAGCTCTGCCTGTCCTGGAACCCACTGTGGAGAACAGGCTGGGGTCCAATTCAAAGAAACCTGTGTGTCTCTGCCTCCCGAGTGCTGGGACTGAAGGCGTGCCACCACACTCTGCTTGACAGCTCATTTTTATCCTGCATTTTATTTCCGGCAGGAGATTGGCCATCTTCCCAACAGGAGATAGTTTTAAGCTGGAACCTCGAACACTTACAGTCAGTCTGGTTCTGCGACTCAGAAGCTCAGAAGACATCTATCAGCCCCAGGCTCAGCATGCCCCTGTCTCAGCCCTCTAAGAGCTGGATTTCCAAGTACACCAGCACTCAGCTGCTTGGCAAGTCACCTTTACTTTTGCGGTGGCTCACAAGTGCCGCAGTGTGAATGTGGAGGTCAGAGAACCACTTGTGGGAGGAGTTAGTTCTCTCATTCCACTGTGTAGATTCTGGGTACCGCACTCAGGTGGTCAAAACTGATGGTGGCACCTTTACCCATTAGGTCGCCTTCCACGCACAGTATGTCATCTTAGTACAGGAAGAACAATTCTCTCCCACTAACTCCCACAGGGTGTCCTTAACATGACCTCCAGGCTAAGCCCAAGCTATATCCCCTTCCTCCTTACGCTCCCTTGAGTCAGAACTCAGTGTCTCATCTCGGCCTTAATCTGCTGATGAATGTGCAGAAGAATCTAGGTGAGATAAATTCCTGGCGGGCGGAACTTGGGCTTGGCTTTGCAGTCACAAAGCAAGCAGCACGGGCTTACTGAAGGAATTAGCGACTGAACAGGATGATGTATGTATGATTCAGCTCAAACAGCCATTTCCGCAACCTCATTTCCTACTCAAGGATAGCTGGTCCCACTCATACCTCGGAGGAGAACATGGTGGCACAGGTCCCGATGCACCAGCAGACCACTGGCTTGGTGAGGCGGCCCTCCTTGATGCCCCGGCAGATCTTATATTCCTCTGTACCCCCAATCTGCAAAGGAATGAGGAAAGAGAAAAACCCCACGAGTTAATGGAAGCCGCTTCAAGTTTTCCTAGGACCAGTCCTACAACAGGAAAAACTGCCTACATGACACATGAACCAAAAAAAGAAAGAAAGAAAGAAAGAAAGAAAGAAAGAAAGAAAGAGAGAGAGAAAGAGAGAGAAAGAGAAGGAAGGAAGGAAGGAAGGAAGGAAGGAAGAAAGGAAGGAGAGAGAGAGAGAGAGAGAGAGAGAGAGAGAGAGAGAGAGAGAAAGGGAAAGGAACGGAACTCCACAAAACCACAACAACCCCCTGAAATAAAAGTTGGCTACAAAGTCAGAGGATACAAACTTGGGCTACGTAAGCAGATAGTGAGTTTAATTTCCACCAGAAAGATTCATCCTAGGTGTATAAGGAATTACGAAGGGGTAATATGTGTCTAAAGGCCATTCCTAGGTATCCCTTTCTAATCCACAGTACGTGATGATGCAGGATTAGAGCCTCTCTCAGAACAAGTAAGAAATGGGCTTACAGAACTCTCCTGGAGCTTAAAAAAAAAGAAGAAGAAGAAGCCCTTACAGGGGCTGGGTAGATGGCTCAGCATAAGAGCACTTGCTAGCACTTGCTATTCTTCCAGGACTTGGCTTCAGTTCCTAGCATCCAAATGGTGGATCACAAACACCTATGACTCCACTTCCAGGAGACTGGCACCCTCACTGGCTGTTGCAGGCAGGAGGAATCCACATGGTGTCCAGACACACAAAGGCAAAATACTCATATACATAAGATAAAAAAAAAAAAAAAAAAAAAAAAAAAAAAAAAAACCTAAATTAAAAAGGAAGCTGGCCTTAATGTTCCAGCTATCCTTCCCAGAGGGTGGAGACCATGGCCAGAGGGAAGACGGTTCCTCCTTCACTGCTGCTCACTGCCAACAGAGCAAACTCTCAACCCCAGAATCTTACTGGCTGTACCACCAGGACTCTCGCTTTAAGGTGTATAGTGCCAGAGTGCTTGAATTTTTAAAAATGCAAATCCTAGACTACATTTATAATCAAAAGGAGACCCTTTCCTCAAAAACAACAATGGTAACAACTCACCTCCCCAAGAACTACAATCATCTTGACTCCTGGAGTATCCTGGTACCGCAGCACATGATCCATGAATGTGGACCCAGGGTACCTGTAGAGAGCAGGGAGGACGGAAGATCAGGAGACAGAGTAGGCAGGTGCAGGAATATATGAGAAGCACCCCACTACAGACATGGATTGCTCATGAATGCGATGTCTAGGGCAGACTCAGAAGCTCTAGGCTAATGGAAACAGGTGGGAGGGGCCAGTAAAGAGCAGTCCCCACTCAGTTACTAGGGCCTCTGTGTCAGTAACACACCATGCATGCTGCCCGGCTAGCTAACTCCACTGTAGAAGAGTCCCAGCTCTTACCTGTCCCCGCCGATGGCCACACCCTCATAGACACCATCTGTGGTCCGAGAGATGATGTTATTGAGTTCGTTAGACATGCCTCCAGAACGAGAGACGTAGGCCACACTGCCTGGGCGGTATAGTTTGGAGGCCAGGATGTTGTCCAGCATTCCACCAGTATTCCCAATCTTAAAGCATCCAGGCTTGATGCCCCCAACCTGCAGAGACAGAAACAGCAGTTAAGACGAAGCAGGGTGCAGGAAGAACAACAAAACCCTACTTTACTTCCCCTGTACCTCTGTCCAAAGTGGGGAGAAGTAGCTGAAAGAATCACACCTGCCCATGAAGAAGCCTCTTCCCTCCCTTCGGACACATTGCAAACTTTGTATGTAAAACAGCATCCCTACCCAGCGTGAATGAGGCCCTCAGAGTCCCTAACACCGGGGTGGGAAACAAAAACATCCTACCTCCTACTCTTTTTTTTTTTTTTTTTTTTTTTTTTTTTTGAGACAGGATCACACTATGCAGCTCTGGTTAGCCTGAAAATCATTATGGAGACGAGGCTACGCTTGAGGGAACAGAGATCTGTCTGCTTCTGGCTCCCAAGTACCACACACAGCCTTAGCTTCAAATTTTTATTTAAATTTATTCCTATTTTATGTCTCCGGGTATTTTTGCTTGTTTTGTGTGCATGTACTGTCTACGGAGTCCAGAAGACAATGGCATATTCTCTGGACCGGGGTTACAAAGGATGGGAGCTGCCATCTGGGTGCTGGAAATAGAACCGGGGTCTTCCGCAAGAACAAGTGCTCTTAACTCCTCAGGCATCTCTGCAGCCCCAGCTCCCACGTTTACACAACATGTCTTCTAACAAGAAGTTCTGAGGCACAAAAAACAAACAAAAAACAAACCAACAAAATCCCCAAAAAACAAAAAACAAAACAACAACAACAAAAAAAAAACCAAAACCCAACCAACCTCAGATAGCTTTTTTCTTTGGCTTATAGTTAATGGAATAATTAAACACTATATTATAGTTGCATTTAAGGACAAAAGCATTAAAAACAAGAAATATCAGCAGTTAACCCCTTGTAACTATGAAGGAGATCAGACTGTGGTGAGGGACCTTTACAAACTGGAGGGCTGGGAGGCTGGAGAGATGGCTCAGTGGTTAAGAGCACCCCTACACCAAAAAAAAGAATGAGTTTACTCAGTTTCGTAACAGCTAGGCATTATCCTCTGATACTTGTAACCCTAGCACTGAAGGAGGCAGAGACAGCAAAGTCGCTGGGGCTTACAGGCTCCTGGTTTAGTCAATAAACCACAAAAGCCCCAGGGTCAAGGAGACCCCAGCTTCAAAGGAGTAAGGTGGAGAGTAACAGAGACTCCTGACATCCACTCTGGCTTAATACATCCGGACCATAAGCCACCCTCACCACAAACACGGAACAAGGAAATAAACAAAGTTAAAACTAACTGGGGGTTGGCAGTGTGGTTCAGTGGCACTGTTCTTGCTTGGTATAAGTGAGGTCCTGGGTTCTATCCTTAGCATTTCAAGTAAAATGTTACAAAAAATCTACCTCGTAATGTCATAACACAGTGAGTACTTCTGAAATCTTGAACCTGGGATAATCAAAAAGCAAGCTTGGGCTAATGACATGGTTCAACAGATAAAACTGCTGCCCTCAAAAGTTTGACAGTCACAGTTCCATCTCCTAATGAGGGTCAGGAAGGGCAGGAGGCTGTGGCTAGAGTTTTGCTCAAAGTACATTATATCTCTGCATGAAAATGGATTTACATAATCCAGCATAATCAAATAAAAAAGTTATTAACAATAGCAGTGAGCTTCCTTCCTGTCAGGCATGGTGGACCATGTCTCTAATCCCAAGTCTCAGGAGGAGCCTGAGGCAGGAGGATTACCATAAGTTCCAGGTCAGTCTGGACCAGTACTAAGAACCATGTCAAAAAAACAAAAACAAAAACAAAACAAAAAAACCCCAAAAACAAAAAAAACCTCACAACAAAAATACATATGCTTCCTATAGTCCTAGGAAGACTCCTGGAGTGGACACTCACCGTGGCTGGCCCAATGATGGTCACTCCCTTCTGGTCGGCTTTCTTGATGAGCTTCCGTGTGAGGGCCTCAGGGATGCCTTCCGCTATGATGGCTATGGTACGGATCTAGAGGATTAACATTTCAAATTAACACTGAACTTGTGAACATTTCACCTTCGATAGACAATGAGGCCTTCCTCCTAAGCCCAGTGTCCACACCCAGGTTTCAAGAACAAAGAAAGGTGAAGAGAATGTACCTTCTGCCTCCCACATGACTCAGGTCTTGCCCTGATCACTTTAAACTTCTCTCAGAGGAGAGGCATGGGGTCAGCAGGATGGCTCAGCAGGCAAATGCACTTGCTGCCAAGCCTGATGACCTGAGTTTGATGCCAAGGGTGAATGTGGTAGAAGGAAGAACTGACTCCTGAATGTTGTCCTCTGATCTCCACATGTACCCCACCTCACCCCCAAACACACACACAGCAGTAGACACTGAAACACACCTCCACTGGCCAGTGACACAGGGACTCGGTGCATGAGGAGAAGCAAATGCTTCCAAGTCTTTGCTAGTCTACAGCTACATTCTCACCTAAAACCCCAGACTCAACTGATCCCTACCTGCCTTTCCCTGTAAGTCCCCAACAAGTCTTGTCTCTTTCCCTACAGGCTGTGGCCAGTGCACAACGGAAACAAGCTGCTCCCATATTTGCCTAGACTGGGCTAGAGGAACTGAAGATCTGAGAACCATCTCTCTTTGGCTCTGGGCCAGTCTATAAAGGGTTGCAAGACCACAGTTTAGGTTTTGTGGGTCTTGAGGTCTGTGTAACAGGTTTTCAGGGTGTAAGTATCCATGCATGATTCATAAATGAAAGCACTGGCTGTTTTAATAAAACTTTATTTGTGGAAACAGATGGAGGCTACCATTTTGCCTTGGGTTGTTTTGCCAAAAGTCTGCTCTAGCCTGAAAAAGCAGCTCATCTAAATAGCAGAAGTTGTTTGTGTTCTCCACTCATTAGCTGAGATAACTGGATCAGACAATAAAAACCAGCCAAACAAAAAATACTGGTTTATAGGAGGCTTTTACAAGTCACCAACAAAAGACAAATATTGCAACAGAAAGAGGGGAAGAAGGGATATAGAACCCAGGACACAAATGGCAGGACAGTGTTTCTCAAAGTTAGTTTTAGTTAATGACCAAAGACATGCAGAGTATTCACTACACAGCTGTTTGCTGTTGGAAGTAGAAATTGCAGTTGGCGCATGCCTTTAATCCCAGCATTCAGAGAGCAGAATGATGAAATGAAGTCCCAGAAGAAAACGAAACTAGAATCCCTAACAATGGGAGCTTAGACTATGAATGCTCTGGAAGCCTGGATGTTTTAGAAGTTTCCAAATGGTCATTCTGATGTAGCAGTTCAACTTCTAGACATCTGTGATAGGGTGATCTGATGGCTTGAAAATGCTTGGCCCGTGGGAAGTGGCACTATTAGGAGGTGTGACATTATTGGAGAAAGTGTATCACTGTAAGGATGGCCTTTGAGGTTTCTATGCTAAGCTCGGCCCAGTGTGGAAAGAGAGCCTCCTCCTGGCTGTCTTCCTCCAGCACCATGTCTCCCTGCACACTGCCATGCTTCCTGTCACAGTGGACTGAACCTCAGAACCTGTAAGCCAGCCCCAACAAAATGTTTTCCTTTCTAAGAGTTGCTTTGGATATTGTGTCTTCACAGCAATGGAAACCCTCTAGGTAATGATTAGGAAATCATGCAAATGTTAACCCAAGATACTTTGTGACAAGACTGGGAAGAACAAAAGTGATGTTGCCAACCTATTGGTACAGAACGCGGTGTGCATGTGCAGCGGGTATGCTGAAACCTGGTGGCCATGTTTCTGAGAAAAGGGACATGGAAGCATCCACTTGCTTTTTATTCTTTAACATCTGTCCTGAAATAAGTAATAATATATTGGGGACGGTGCTGGGGATCAAACCCAAGGCCTTACATTCACAGGCAAGTGCTGAACAATACTCATCTCAAGACAGTGAGTTTGAGCCTGTTCAAGCCAGTCTGGGAGGGAATGAGCTGGAACTGATTTCTGGTACCCCAGCAAGGCAGGGACTGCTCACACTGAACTTTTTTTTTTTTTTTTTTTTTTTTTTTTTTTTTGTTGTTGTTGTTGTTGTTGTTGTTGTTTTGCTTTTGTTTTTCGAGACAGGGTTTCTCTGTGTAGCCCAGGCTGTCCTGGAACTCACTCTGTAGACCAGGCTGGCCTCCAACTCAGACATCCACCAGCCTCTGCCTCCCAAGTGCTAGAATTAAAGGCTTGCACCACTTTGAACTTTTAAGCCACATCTGAGAAGCATCTTTCTAAGTACTTTCACCCAAGCCCTAAGTTCTCCCAATTCCCAAGTGGCTGTGACTGTAAACTCCATTCAGAAGCTCTTTCAGATTCCCCACCTAGATATCCCAGATCCATGTTCTACCTGTGCGTAGTTCATGGTCTCCATGGTGCTGTCATAAGCGGATCGAAGAGACGCAAAGTTGATCAGCACGTCCACCTCCGGATGTTTTTTCATGGCATCAGCCATGTTCTTGAAGACAGGGATCAGGATTTCCTTGTGCCCCCAGTAAAACTTCTGCTTGTGATCCCCACTGCAAGAAGTAAGGATAACCCATCAGGTCTGGGGAGGGGAAACTGAACGGAGGAACTTCTTCAAGAGCAGCAAGATCTGTGTCCTCAAAAAGTTCCCATCTGAGGGAAAAAAGGGCCCCTAGGAACATGGACTGCCCCAATCCCTGGGATGGGCAGATCCCTCCACTGCAAAGAACAGAGGCTGACTCTGAAGCTTCATCTAAAGGTGAGAATCCCCTTAGCCATTCCCAGACTCCTGGCCTTGGCGTGACTCACGTGAAGGGGTAGACCATGGCAGCCACTGAGGGCTCATCTCGGGAACACACGTAGTCAAAGTCCAGCATGCCTTGCACAGCCCGGGTCTGCATGCCCCACACGATGGCCTTGGTATGTCGGCTGAAGAGGGTGGCACTCTTTCCTAGTGGGCAAAGACACAGCGAGTGCACCCAGAACACACACCTTAGGAAGACCCATAGGAGCTCTCTCCCTGAATCCCTATGCTACATGTCCGGTTTGGTAGTTCTTCAAAACAGCAAACGAGATAATAAACTGTGAGAAACTAGCCTCAGTTTTTCTAGAAGGAAGCAGCAGAGAGAGCAACAACTGTCTATTGAGACCTGCGTGGCTAGAGAATAGTCCCACGGTGAACAGAAAAGGAATCCTCAAACAGAAAGGCCCCCACAGCTGAAGATGCCTGAGAGTTCTCACAGGGCATGAAGTGTCACAGGTATGCTACAGACTCAAACCATGTACTCCTGTGGTCTGCATTCTCAATAAAATAGTCTTCATTCTTTTATGTTTAAAATGTAGTATTAATTAATTTATTATTGTATGTGTATCGGCGTTTTATCTCTTATGTATGTCTATAAATCACATGCTTATCTAGTACCCACTGAAGCCAGAGAAGGTGTTGAATCCCCTGAAACTGGAGTTAATAGCTAGCTGTGAGCAGCCACAGGGATTCTGGGAATTAAACTCAGGTTCTCCAGAAAACCAGCCAGTGCTCAATCTCTCTGGTCTCCTTTGTCTTTTTGAGACAGAGCCTCACTATGTAGTCTGGCTGACAAGCATCATGCCGTACAGACCAGGCAAAGTCACAGATATCTGCTGGCCTCTGCTGCCCAAGTGCTGAAAATAAAGGCATATGTCACCACACTCAATGATTTTTAACATTTTATTAATTTTTAATGTGTGTATAGGTGTTTTGACTACATGTAAGTGTGTGCAATGCCTGTGGAGACCAGAGAACGGAATCAGATCCTCTAGAAATAGTTACAAGGAGATGTGAGCCATCACCACATCAGTGCTGGGAACCAACCCATGTCCTCTGCAAGGCCTGCAAGTGCTGTTAACCTCTGAGCCGTATCTCAAGCCCCAGCTGCTGGCTTTTAAGCAGGATCTCACGTAACTGGGGCTGGCCTTGAACTCACTATGTAGCTTAGGACAACCTCACCTCAGACTCCTGATCTTGCCTCTCCTTCCTAATTGTTGGTACTGTAGGCAGATACCACACCATCAGCTCTTCTTTCTTTACTTTCAGTTTTTATGTAACCCAGATTGCCTGGAACTCACTCTACCTTAATCTGTGAAATCTGTGACAATGTCTGTCTCAGCCTTTTGACTGCTAGAATTAGAGTTATGAGTAATGCCTAGCTCAATTACAAAAAATTATTATTGTTGTTGTTATTATTATTATCAATTATGTTCGTTTTATTCAAGACAGGATTTTCTTGTGCAGCTCTAACTGTCCTGGAACTCACTCTGTAGACTAGGCTGGTCTCGAACTCTGAGATCTGTCTGCCTCTGCTTCCCAAATGCTGGGATAAAGGCCTCTGCCACCACCTCCACCCTTAATAAAATATTTTTAAAGGCACTAGAAAAAAGTCTACCTCTCCCTATTTTGCTACCTGAGGACTTTATAGTCCCAACAGTGTTAATCAGCCTGTAAATCTAGACATGAAACCAGCAACAATCAGTATTTGAATGCACACAAATTCTAGGTTGGTAGGGGTTCTGTGCAGAGGCTTGAGGCAGCCAGGGCTGAGGCTAGCCCAGCCTTATCTCCACTAAGGTTATGGATGTGCTCTGACACAAGCCAGCACAGGGCCATAGTGCCCTCATTCTCATCCCTAACCCCATTCTGTCATCCTTATTTCCCAAGTAGCTCTTGGCTGCTTAGAACAATACTCTTGAGACAGGCTTTCTAACGACAGGAAAGTCTTTAATGAAATGAACGGGCTGGGCATGGTGGCTCACATTTTTAATCCCAGAACCCAGGAGACAGAGGTAGGCAATGGTCTCCAGAGTGAGACTCTTATCTCCAAAACAGAAAGAAGGCTATGATGATACAAAGAGGTTATAGGAATGCAGCCATTGGCCAGAAGGAAAAGGAAGGGCCCTTGATTACCATCCCCTTTGACTCCCTGAATGTCCTAGGGGAGGAAACCAGCCATTGAGGACACTCTGTGCTCCCCTGGAGAGAGCAATACATCTCACCCAGAGGCTTCTAATATCAACCTACTGTACTGCTGTACGCTTGGCTAACCAAGATCAAGGTCTGAATAAATATCCCTGTGCAGGCCAGCAGTAAGCCTCCTGAGTCAGAAGGCTCTTCATTCGTGAAGACCCAGATTTACTGTCATCCCAGGGTTCCTTTAAGATGTGGAACCTTAGAGTAAGAGCCACCACATAATCCAGTCTCATACTTTCTAGCCCCAGGAAATTGAAGCAGATATCCACATTGACCGTGGTCCAGGGTCATCTTGGAGAGCCAGGATTACATGACTTAAGGAAAACAAAGGTGTGTGATAAAGAAGGCCACAAAGTAGTGAGCCTCTGACACTCCCAGGGGAGCCCACACTGAGCCCAAGTGCCATGCTACAAATAAACCCATCTTCAGAGATAAGGACAAAGCCCACCCACACCTCCTGCCTTAAAGTCAGAGTTCAAGTGCTTACCTCCTTAAGCATAGAGAAAGCAAAGCTGAAAGGGTCACTAGCAAGGGTAAGAGGTAACTCTTCCCCTTATACCTCCTCCTTCCAACCTTAATGGCCCTACTAAGAGTGGAGAGCACTCTTCATGACCTGGTTTCCTTCCTGTCCCCTCTCTTCTCCAGCTAAGTGAACAAATAAAGGTGCCTGCCACAGCCCGCTTCCCCTAGGGGAGAAGGGCTCCCTGGAGACTGAGTCTGTCCCTGTTCTGTAATGACCTTGCCTTCTAGGAAACAGTGGATCTCACTGGAGGCAGACAATAAAAGGATTAAGAGCTAGTAGAGGGGCTGGAGAGATGGCTCAGTAGTTAAGAGCTGGCTGTGCTCTTGCAGGGGACCCGACTTCCGTTCCTAGCAGCCATGTCAGGTGGCTTACTAAAGATCCAGTTACAACTGCCTGTAACTCCAGCTCCAAGGGATCCAACACCCTCTTCTCTCCTGAGGCACCTGCACTCACATCCATCACCCCCCACGCCACCCTCTAGCTAAGATACACACAAGTACACATAATTAAAAATAAGCCTTAAAATAAAAGCTGTTAGAGGGCCACTGTTTTTGTTTAGATATCCTACCCTCCCTAGGGATCAAAGTCATCAAGGAAGACTCTCTTGCCCTCACAACTGTGACCGTCAGTTACACAGAGAGGCTAGGCGGAGCTCAGTGGTATAGTGTTTGCTCGGCATGCAAGGAGGCTGAGTTTGATTCCCAGTATTGAAAATAAAAGTCACAAGAAAGTCCGGATACAGGTAACTGAGTAATCTACCTGCTTGGTCAACGGTCAGATGTGTGTGCGTGAGTGTACATGCACTGAAAATGTCTACTGTAAACTGTGACCTCCAACACCAAAGCCCACAACCCTTCAGGTCTTGAAAAAGACTTGTTTTGGAGATAGACACTACCTGACCTTCCTAGTTTCCCTCTTTCCATCTTTCTCTGCTTCTTCTACCAAACCTGGGAGAAACCTACACTGGTCTGGGATCAGGAGCTGTGGGATGCAGCTGGCGGTACTGAAGTTGCGGCAGGAAAGCAAGGCAATGATGAGATGCAGATGAGAATCAGGGTGGAGCTGTGGTCCCTTCCCTACAGCAGCCAAAGGTCAGATCTGAGGCATCAACTGCTCTCTGCCACTCCCCTTTCAGCTGATGTCACCCTCCTCCCCAGGACCATCCCTCCTGGAATCCAGTCTCCAGAGCTGTGGGCTGGCTCTTGCTCCTTCTATGCCTCCACCTCCCACCAAGGTAAGGAGCCAGAGACAGCCACACAGTGAAGAGACTGCTGTGCTGGGGCAGGTAAATACTAAGCAGGAGAGGGAAGGGACAAAGAGCAAAGACTAGGACTCAGGGGGCAGGGCCACACCAAGGTGGGGACAGGAAATGTACTACACAACACTGCAACCCACCAGGAAGGAAGAAAGGAAGCACAGAGAAATTGAGACCCAGTAACAAAGCCACACACAGATTTGGGGCACAGTGGGGGCATCCTACCTTGCAGGGATCTTGGACTTGGGACTGAATCTGTTAAAGAAAATGACCAAGGCGTCTGAGTGAACTGCTGGTGGGAAGCTTTAGTGGGAGAAGGGAAAACAAGGTACAGTTCCACAGACAAGCCTTCCGGTGCCATCACTGTGTCATGGTGGACAGCAGAAGTAAAGCCAAAGAAAGAGGCAAAAGCACGAGTGGGCAGGACGGAAGCAGGCAAGACAAATAACCAGGGTGCGGAGAGCGGGCAGGGAGAGGAACGGTAGGCAAGTGCACTGAACACTCAAGTCCCTTCCAGGTCCTCTGGGTGACACTTCCACCCTGGCCTTCAGGCTAAGCTGAGTCATGTCCTCTTAATGCTGACCCCTCTGTCCCCATGCAGCATAGTACAGTGACTGAACCAGCACAGTGCTGGGCCCACTATTTTCCACTGTGGACAAAGCTGATACCCTGGGGACTACAGGGCAGTGACTTCTGATCCTGAGCCTTAACGCAGCTGACTATATGACAGAGGCTGCAAGGCCCTATCAGCTAGGGAAGCCAGTGCCACTCATCTGCTGGCAGGTCAACTCGTCAGTAGGATGGAGATGAGCTGGTGACGTGCAAGGGCTAGTAGATAAGGCACAGAAAGAGAAGTGTATTAAGAGCCCCCCAGCAAATGGGGAAAGATAGGTTCTAGGAGCTAGCCTTGTCTCCACTCCTAGAACCTGTCTTCCATTTAGGAGTCTGGGAGAGCTTTCCCTTCTTGCTTCTGAACTCCTATCTCCTCCATAGCCTCCCAGGTCAGTCCACAGCCCCCAGCAGGAGGGGTAGAAGACGGTAGGGAGTGAGGTGATCCAGGCAGTGTGGATCGCCAGCTCCAGGAGAAGCCACAGGGAAGACCCAAGTCACTCATCCTGAAGAGATCCACTCCACCTCCTGCTGAGGCCGACTCCCCAGGCATGCTCAGACTGCTTCCCTGCTGCCTCCTCCAGGCAGACCCCAGACAGGAAAAGGCAGGGAGAGACAAGGAGACACCACAGGCTTTCTTGTGCACTGTGCTAAACCTCTGGGAGTTACCTTGGGGCATGGCTGGCTTGGCTTTCTTTGCAGGTGCCACTTCATCAGCTCTGGACTCAGAAAAAGACGCTGTCCTGCTGGGTGCTGGAGTCTGAGTAATGCAGAGAGAAGAGAGTTAAGGGTCATAGGTTATGGCTGAGGACCAGAGCCACCAGTCCTAAAGCCCCAAGGAAATAAAGTAGCAAGACAAATATACAGCATTGTTTTAAGGAAAGAGTCTCACTATGTAGAACTCAGGCTAGCATGGAACCCACAACAATCCTCCTGCCCAGCACAGGAGGTACTCCATTTGGCTTCTTCTTCTTCTTCTTCTTTATTTTTTTTTTTTTGGTTTTTTGAGACAGGGTTTCTCTGTGTAGTTCTGGCTGTCCTGGAACTCACTCTGTAGACCAGGCTGGCCTCGAACTCAGAAATCCGCCTGTCTCTGCCTCCCAAGTGCTGGGATTAAAAGCGTGCGCCACCACCGCCTGGTGTAATGGTGTTCTTCATAAACTGCATTCCAGAAGCATTATTGTAATGATGCCAATATGGGAACTGATTTTGTCCAATGCTACAGATGAGCAAACTGAGGGTCTAAGTAGATATGGCACCAGTTAAAGTCCTACTCTCTGCAAGAACAGTCAGGATTTGAACTAGGGTTTGATTTTAAAACCTTTAGTCTTTCCATTACTCTACCTTGACTGAAGCATAACCATATACCAACTTTCCCAATATTCTCTTATCTCCCTAAATGCCAGAAGAGGAACACTGTGTCCTGGGTAGGACAGCGGGGGATGGAGGCAAGATGGGTCCTTCCTTTAAGGTGGGAGGAAAGCTGGCACCTACCGATGTGCTCCCGCTGGCATTAAGGAGGAAGTTGGCAGTGTGAGCTGCTGTGGGTGGCTGGTTGGGAATGGGCCGGTGGCCCAGGGCCATGCCCACAATGGCTGTCATGTGAGTTTCTGTGCCAAAGACATGGATGGGGATTCCAGTGGTCTTCCCTGAAAGAAAAGAAAACAGCCCATGATTCACAATCTGGAGAAAACACCCAGTCCGCAAGACATGGCAGAGGCTCCTTGACAGTCTTGCCCAATGCTGGGTACTGTGAGCGCAAGACTGATAGTCTAATACAGACAGTTTGCCAAAAGTTTCGCCATCAAACCAGTCTTTCGAAAGATCACCGGTTGACAGGAGAGGAAGCAGCGGTGCCAATGGCAGCCTGGTGCCAGGTGGCACCTCTGATCACCTGGATCCAGGCCTGCCACTCTCCCACTTGTCACCTGTGCCCAGCACCTCACCTGCCTTGGTGGCCTGGGCTGTTTCTAAATATTCTTAGCTGGCTCCCCTGGGGCATGGCCCTTGCTTTTCCTTCTGCACAGAGCCAGCACCTTCACCTAGCTGCTCCCCCCATCACTGAGCTCAACACAAGTGCATCCTGTTAAGGCACACCCTCCCTGGCCTTAGGGACACACTCTCCCTCCACGCCACCCTGCCTCCTGCATCTCCTTCACTGGTTTTTGAGATAAGTTTCAATATGTGGCTCTGCTGGACTGAAACTTGCTATGTAGATCAGGCTGGCCTCAACTCAGAGATCTGGCTGCCTCTGTCTTCCAAGTGCACAGCCATGCCTGGCATGTTCTTCACTTTAGATGAGCAGATGGAAACTAGCACTTGGTACCACTTCAGGTAGGGGTGGGGTGTTTGCCATAGATACAATTTAGAAAAATGGGAGGATGGGAAGGTCTAGCCTTTTCCAATGAGATGTCAAGAATGGCTTTTTTTTTTTTTTTTGTCACTTTCTGGAACCTCACATGAAGAGAACTGCTTTTCTAAAATGCTTTCACTGTCTCCTAGGTGGTTACCATTCCACCTTCACTTTACCAGAAGTCAATCTGTAGAGAAAATCTTTTGTGTACTATATGGAAACATTACCTGTCAATAAAAAGCTGATGGGCCTATTAGTTTAGGCAGAAAATAGGAGGTGGGAGTTCCAGCAGAGAGAGAGGGGGAACTCTGGGATAGAGTCAGGCTTGGGAAGAGATTCCGAGGAGACACATGCATGAAACTGAGAAGAGGTAACCAGCTATGTGGATGTGGCACTCATAAAATAGAATAAACAGATTAATTAAGCTATAAGCTAGTTGAGGAGCAAGCCCAACCTTATGGCCTAGGCATTTATACATACATACATACATACATACATACATACATACATAATTAAGTCTCGGGTCAATATTTTGGGAACTGGGGCATGGTTGGAAAAGCCCACAGTTATAAATGGTGTCCAACATGGGGCACGTTAGCCAAGCATAGGGCCTGAGAAAGCTCAGAAAGCCAGGCAAGAAAGCTGTGACATGGCTGGAGAGGCAGAAAACAAGCACTTCCCATGCTAGACACCAAGTGGGAGGCTACATCCCTTTAAGAAAGAGCAAGGAGGGAAAGAGGTGGGGACCTGTGGACAGGATGGGGGAACTGGAGCCACAGGCCTGCCTTCCAGTTAAAATACTTCCCAGAGCTGCAGCAGGTAAGCTCAGTTCCCAGCCCGTACCCTCCCTCAGGTAGGAGGCTTGGCTCTCATAAAAGGGCTAGGATTAAAGGCATGTGCCACCACCTGGCTAAAGAGTAAATTATTGAATCTACTTTTAGACCAAAGAACATCAACAAGACAAGTATTTTTACATTGGCATAGCCTCTGTATGTTGATACAGATTTAGGATTACAGTTTGCCACAACGTACTATGCATATATGTTTTAACTCTTGTTTAAAGTATTATAGCCCGTGTAGTGTGAAGTTCTATTCCTTGAAAGCTGCTACTGCAAACTGTTTAGGCTAATTTAGAGAAAAAAAAAAAAAAAAAAAAGCAAGTTAGTATTGAGACAATCAAACTATGGTCCTGTTAGATACTAGTCTACTTAATTACAAAGATGTTTTCAAATAGAAAAGATGGTAACTAGCTAGAATAAGCAATGTTTCCCTATTCAGATATACTATAGCTACATAGATGGTCTTCAGAACATCTCAGAGACCCACAGAAAATGGCATTTAAGGATGTTTTATTAACAAAAGGCTTTTTTTTGACAATGAGACAGGTCTGCTCCTGGCAGCAGCATCATACTCCTATGATGAGAATGATGAGCGTCTGGAATCCCCTTATAGAGTTTGCCTCCTATGTAGCAAGCCAGCTACCGGGTAAGAGGCTCCCCTGACAGTTCAACTGCTGACAGTTTGCTGTCTAAACTGGATAAACATGATGCAGGGAAGTCAACTGCCGAGCATTTCAGCAACAAGGTAGGCAAGTCCTTCATAATACCTGCTTCCTAGAAAAGTCTGTTAGAGGTTCTGGGCCAGAAGGCTGAAGGTGATACCCCAGTAACACAGAGAAATTTGAGGACTGTCCAAGCAATCAGTTTTCTTTGTCATGGCTACAGTTTTGGAAGCTGCTTGCTTGCACTCCCTGCATACTCAGGTAATATTCATCCTTTTCAGTCTGTGATGGGGCTTAAGACTAGATAGTTAGAGTCTCATAGCTAAGCTTAAGTTGTTTAGGATTTAATGTTTTAAGGTCTAAGAAGACATTTTAGGTTGGTAATGCAAGTTATGATAGAAATTGATTTAGGTACAGAACTCTGAACTCACCAAGACAGGACAGATAGTGACTGGGCGTTATGAACTTAAATCTTACCTGATAGTTTTCATAATTGTTATTATTGTATATAGTTTATTATTGAAAGAGAAAGAGCCTTTTATTGTACTAAAAGGAGGAAATGCAGAATCTCTTGTATACTCTATGAAAGCATTACCTGTCAATAAAAAGTTGTTTGACCTATTAGCTTAGGTAGGAAACAGAAGGCAGGTGTTCCAGCAGAGAGAGAGAAGAACCTGGGATGGAGTCAGGCATGGAACAGATTTGCCCTGAACTCCGAGGAGACAGACGCATGAAACCAAGAAGAGGTAACCTGTCATGTGGCACTCATGGAATAGAATAAGTGGGTTAATGTGGTGGATAGCCCTAGCCTCTTGTTGTCATGGTAATTCCACTCCTGGGAGGGGCTGCGAAGGAGGAGTGAATCTTGTAAACAGAAGAAAAGGGAGACTAACTCAACCAACCAAATGGGTGATGTATATATGGTGTTATGTCTCTTATATGGACTTAACTGGCTGGGATTAAAATGTCAATACAAAGCCAAGAACATTTAATTGGGTAATAATTTCTCATGACTTAATACATGCCATCCTTTATGAGGGCATGTATATAAGTTGATTAAGTAATCAAACTAACCTGAAGAGGGCAGTGGCCTTTCTTTATTGATCTTCATTGACAAAGCTGTGTGCCCTACATGTTCCACGTGAATGTTTTTTTTTTTTTTTTTTTTTTTTTTTTTCTGATTTTTCGAGACAAGGTTTCTCTGTGTAGCTCTGGCTGTCCTGGAACTCACTCTGTAGACCAGGCTGGCCTCGAACTCAGAAATCCGCCTGTCTCTGCCTCCCAAGTGCTGGGATTAAAGGCGTGCGCCACCACCGCCCGGCCACGTGAATGTTTTTATAAAACTACCTGTTGCTTTTAAGTTTTATATGTTACAGGATGAAAGAAGAGAAACTCAGCCCTAGCATGATTTATACTCGGGGATGCTGAGTCTCTGGGACCTCCTATTCCAGCTTCATGCTTGATTCTACTGCAACTGCATCGAAGCTGCTTCCTTTAAGGACTTGCTTCCAGAACTTTTCCAGAACAGCTAGCTTGCCTGTCCAGCCTTTCTGACTGTAACAGTTATGGTGTCAGCTTTGCTATGAACTTTCTCAGTACACAGTGACTTCAAGGCAAATGATGCCAGCTAGCTCTCCTTTGACTAAGCCAATTTTCCTATTTCCCTTTGGGCCCCCAGATGGGAATTCTTCGCCCCAATTCAGCTGGAAGCAGGCAAAAGGAGATCATCGCCCCAGTTCCTTATGTTGGGGTGGATGGTTCTGGTTACTTTGTAAATTATACATGTGTTGTAATTTAAGGAATACTTTACAAATGTAGCTTCAGACAGGAAGGGAATTAGAGAGCTAAATCTCAGGAATTAAGTGGGACTAATATTTTACTCTCATGTAGGCATTGTGCCTATATATCTTATTTAGATATATTATTTAGACCCAGTCCTTTTTAATCAAAAAAAAAAAAAAAAAAAAAAAAAAAAAAAAAAAAAAAAAAAAAAAAAAAACCACCACCTGATTTGAGATGGTTGGCTTGTGAGTCAGAGGCCTATGGTAATTGCATAGCTCATTGCTTACTGTTAGGATGTTTTCTAGATTTTAATTAGAAATAGTGGAAAGGAATTAACAGACAACTGTTCAGATTGCCTTACATAGTTGATTTTCAAAAACGTCAGAAATCCATAGAATTGACGTTACAAACATTCTTATATAAACATTTATTTTATTGGAGACCTATCTGATCCTGACAGCTTCCCAGTCTTGGATTCTAAGAAGAAATTGAGCATCTTTGGAGTTACTCCAGTTGTGGTATGACAGCAACTAGGCAAGAATTGCCTCTTTTCATCTACAGACGAAATATTGTGCAAAAAAAAAACCACACTTGCAGAATAGTCGACTGATTATATCTGCCAAGACAGAGTAATCAGCCCTTAGTAATTCTGCATTACTAGGTCTGTCAGATGATCCTGGGCCAGAAGGCCCAGAAGACCAGATGCTCCAACGTTTTGAAATAAGGAACTGTCTAGATGTTCAGTGGTCTATTTAAATTGGTTGAGTTTTAGAAGCCACGCTTTGTGCTTCCCATATCTTTATTTAACTGAGTCATTCTGGATTTCTGATGGGGTTGAAGATTTATAATCTCACAGCCAACCCAGGCTATTTACTTTGAGAGGATGGTTTTCAGATGCTATTCATTCTGAAGACAGGACATAAGTCAGGTTCAGAACTAAGTTTTTTAATTGAGAGAGATGGCAAAAGTTCTATTTAGTTAACAAAAATGATGGACTGGGTGTTAGATTTATCTTGTACTTTAACAATCACAACATGGTAATATAGTTAGTGCTCAATTAATATGTGAAAAAATATTTTTTTTATTGGACAAAAAGGGGGAAATGTGGTGGATAGCCCTAGCCTCTTGTTGTCATGGTAATTCCACTTCTGGGAAGGGCTGCGAAGGAGGAGTGAATCTTGTAAACCTTCTGTCCAATCAAATTTGTTAAATAGCCGGGCGGTGGTGGCGCACGCCTTTAATCCCAGCACTTGGGAGGCAGAGACAGGCGGATTTCTGAGTTCGAGGCCAGCCTGGTCTACAGAGTGAGTTCCAGGACAGCCAGGACTAAACAGAGGAACCCTGTCTCAAAAAACCAAAAAATAAAAAAAATAAAAAAAAAAAAAAAAAAAAAATTAAAAAAAAAAATTTGTTAAATAAAGGCTACAGCCAGTGATTGGGCAATAGGAGTGGGAGGAGCCAGAGGCAGAAAAAAGAGGAGAAGAGGAGAAGAGCCGTTGGAGGAGGGGCAGTTGGTGGAAGGAGAGAAGAGGAAGAAGACCTCGACCTAGGAAACCGCAAGTTGTTAAGAGCTCTCTTAGCCGGGGAATAGTGTAGTTTAATGGTAAATCTGCCCAATCTAGGCATGCAGCGTTCATTTGATATTTATTGACTTGTGTCTTTATTCTATGGACTTCCTATGGGCAGGAGATTTACCGCAACAAATTAATTAAGTTGTGAGCTAGTAACTAAGTTTCAGATTTCAGGAACTAGGATATGAGCGGAAAGGCCCACAGTTATACCAATCACCCTCTCACCCTTAAGTCAATGTATGCCACTCCTCTGCTCAAATACAGAATAAGGTGCCAACTCAGGGTCACAGCCATGCCTGTCCAGAACCTGTACAGCCCCACCTCCTCCCTCCTGACCCCAGTCTACAGCCCTCCCTCTGGTCCTCTTTTCCCTACCCTCCAGACAGGTCTCCTGTAGAGCCTTGAAATATGGCATTTCCTCTGCAGAAAGCATCCCTAAGCGTTCTCCCCTGCTGTAGATCGTCACTAAAATGTCACCCTTTCTAGCCATCTGTCCCCTTTAATTACTTCATGGGAGTCAGAATGACCTAACATCACAGTCAAGCTAAACCCCTAGTACCCAGCACCCTACTAGGCATAGAGCAGGCATTCTAGATTTATTAAATGTAGAGGGCAGTCATGCCCAATTTAAAGGCACTCCACCAGGGGTCAGCAGAGCATGGAAGAGCCCAAAGACCCTTTTCTAGCTGCTCCAGACAGAAGGGAGAGGATGCTGGATGTTGGGAGAGATCGCTCACCAATTAGGAGCACTTGGATGCTCTTGCAAAGAACCCAGGCTCAATTCCCAGCATCCCCATGGTGCTGGCAGTTCCTGATGATCCTATGCCCTCTTTTTGGTATCTGTGAGCACCAGGCACTACACACAGTACACAGATAAGCATTCAGGCAAAACACACATACACATAAGGTAAAAAAAATCTTTAGCCAGGCAGTGGAGGCGCACGCCTTTAATCCCAGCATTTGGGAGGCAGAGGCAGGCAGATTTCTGAGTTCGAGGCCAACCTGGTCTACAAAGTGAGTTCCAGGACAGCCAGCCAGGGCCACACAGAGAAACCTTGTCTCGGACAAAAAAAAAAAAAAAAAAAAAAAAAAATCTTTAAAAAGGTGGAGAAAAAGTTCCCCATCTTACCAACTTCTCCCATCACTCGTAATCCCTCTTGATAGTTAGGGCCACCTCTTCGGACAAAGATGGTGACCTCATGCTCCTTCAGGGGACCCTGGTAATCTCGAATTGCTCTCACAATGCCCTAGAGAAAGCCAAAAGGACAACAGGGGCATGTGATTGAGAGGCACCTGCAAATCAATGTAGAACCACAGCAGACAAATGTACAGCTGAACACGACAAGGACTGCTTCTCACACAACAGGCCCTACTGGTCAAGGACTATGTACAAGCTAAGCGAACTTCACAACTCCAGGCTCAGCGTGTGAGTGTACAGTAGCCAAGAACCATACCCTCACGACTCTGCTACACTGCACTGCCAACAGCAGTGCTTGCAGGTGTCTCTCTGTTCTGGCTGTTGTCATTGCACCAACGTACCTCTTAGTGCAATTAGGGTGAGGGAGTCTATGTCAGGGCCCTACACAAGGCTTCTCAGTTATAAAGATTCAGTCTTCCTTAATGTTGAAAGCTGCCAAAGTGATATAGGGAACCGTTCTTATGATGGTATCCAGTCTGGAAAAGGAGAGGCTGCACTTCTCCAAACAGTGTGCTGACCATGGGCTTTAAGTTTAACTTCTATCACCAAAATGTTATACAATTCCTGCTCAGTGCCTACCAAGGATGCTATCTGTACCGCAGGACACTCCCAAGTTAAAGCTACTGATATAAACTCACTTCAAAGAATCAGGCCCAATTAGGGAGATCTTGTCGTAGGCAGACCTAATGAACCATGGCTATTCACTTCTTGAGAGCTCAGACTTTCAAAGCGGATACTCTTTTCTTGAAGACATAGATGGGAGGACCACGTGGGGCATGTTTCTTTAAAGCTTCATTGGGCACCACAACATGGAATAATAAACAGCCTTGGGAAAGGCTAAAGAGGTGAAATCTGAGACATGGTAGCTTTGTCATCTTTGTGGACTAAAGTCGTGGGGTTTTTTTGTTTTGTTTTGTTTTGTTTTGTTTTAAAGCATGTTACCAAGGTCCTGCCTCATGGCCATGCACAGGGACACAGACTCAGAGGGCTCTGGCTGGATGTGGTCATCAGAAGCTGTCCTCCCCACAGCAAATCAGTGCTGAGAATAAGGACAATCAAGTCCAATGTCTGAGAACCAGTTCTGAGATGAGAGAGCAAGCTTTCAACCTCTCCCTCTGCTGCAGATGGGAGAGTTATGTTTTAACAAATGCTAACTGCAGAGACCCACAGCTTGAGATCCATATCTCCTGTCTCTGCTTCCTTCACAAGGACCTTAGGAGAGGGTTACAGGGTTCAATCTCCAATACCAAAAAAGAAAGACAGACCAGCCCTAGGACACAAGCCCTTTAACCAGGTTAAGGCAATGCATGGTAACTTGCCTCAGGCTCACCTCTGCTATCCCCAAGCCCATTTTCCCACTGCTCACAGCTGGTTACCTTGAAGGTGGCGGCCACATTGGTGAAGTTTGCAATGCTGCCTCCAATGATGAGGATCTTGCCTGCATTGGGAGTGAAAAACAAAGTCAAAGTTAGAGATATAAAGGAACTGAGCCTGGCCCCAGACACTCAACTGAGGATGTTCTGGCTCCCCCGAGCAAAGATGCTCTTACTGGGAGGGAAACAGGGAGCAAGCAGGATGATCTCCCCAGATACCCACTCAGCTTGCTCAAGTGTCCACTCCCCACGTTACCCAGTGGCAATCATTCAAACCTGCACTCTCTATCTTCCGGCTGGTACCAATAAGTCCAGCTTGGTGTCTTGATACTGCTGGTAGGAACCTCACTTTTTCTTTCTCTCTCTCAAGGGGAACTGGCATATATAGCCCTAAACACTGGGAATGTGGGGAAGGGACACTGGGCATCACAGAGACTGGTAAACTGTAAGAATCACTAAGCTCCGAGTTTACATTCATCACAGCAAAAGCATGCTGCAGCCTTTTCCTCCTCCCACTCCCTCGTCACACATGAGGTGAATTTCACATGCTCTCCTTGCCAAGTGTGAGCCCCTGACTAGTGTTGCCAGTGTCCACTAACACTGTGAAAGAAAAACAGATCCTGAAATTAAGTGCCTAGTCCTACATTACAAAGGACCATAGCACCGGGCGGTGGTGGCGCATGCCTTTAATCCCAGCACTTGGGAGGCAGAGGCAGGAGGATTTCTGAGTTCAAGGCCAGCCTGGTCTACAGAGTGAGTTCCAGGACAGCCAGGGCTACACAGAGAAACCCTGTCTCAAAAAAGAAAAAAAACAAAACAAAAACAAAACAAACAAACAAACAAACAAAACCCAAAGGACCATGGCCTCAGTGACTTTTAGCACAAATCGTCCACACACTGTGCTCCTCAGATGTGTGTACATCCCATGCACTCACGCCTGTGCCTCACCTTCTGGGTGCTTCTCTCGAGTCATAAGTGAGAGGATGGTCTTGGCATAGTCATAGGTCTGTTGTTCACTGGGGGCACCTGAGTATTCCCCGTAATTCGCCAGTTCATTGACACCTCCAAGATCACAGATGGTATCACTGCCAGAGAGACACAGAACTCAGTGCTTGGTCAGGGCAGAAGAGCGTCAAACCTGTACAGAGTTACCCATCATGCTCACAAGCATGGAAGTCAGTCAGCCTGCAGAACTGGCCTTGCAGACCTATAACCTTCAACCCCCACCCGAGCCTCTGTTGAAGGCCAATGTGCCCTGAGACTCTCCCGGCAGAGCAGTTTGCCAGCCACAGAGCACCAAGGTCCTGGACAGACAGAGTGGGGGAAACGAACAATGAGCAGCTGCCTGACACAGCCCAAAGATATAAGAAGATACAAGAACTAGGATGTTGCAAGAGTCCCCAGGGAGCAAGCTGCTGCAGCCGGGGCAACAGGGAGGCTGGGGCAGATCACAGATCTACTGTAGCTTCAGAGAAAAAGCTGCCAGTTGTTTGAAAGGGCCTAAAACATGATCCCAGTATTTCTATAAACTGAAAAAGTGCAAATGTTTATCTAGATATTAAAATGCCGGAGGAGGACAGAGTAAGATGTGCTCTGACCTTCTGAGGAATGGGTGAGTAGCTTTTACTTTCTAGTGTACTTCTTGTGTTTGTTACGTCTCTATGAGGCACACATCATCAATTACAAGAACTAAAACCACACAATGAGATCACTTTTAACTACATAAGGTTACAGAACATGTCCAGGGCAGGTGGCCCTAGAGTCATTTGAGCCCTCAAAGGTGTTGCTGCCTTCATCTGTCCAGTATGTTCCTGGACCACAGACAGGCGAGACCCCAGGGAGGGACCCCAGGCAACCCGCCTATGGAACTGAGTGGGTGAACCTGGCTGGCAACCACCTGAACCCCTCCTTCTTGTCACCTGTACACGACGGAGGCACCACCCCCAGCAACCATGGTCCAGATCCGCCCCTTGGGGTTCAGCAAGGTCAGCTTCAAGCTTGCCCCACTTTTGGCATCCAGGTCTGCAATGTAGGCTTCCTGGGGACCAGAGAACCACAGGTGGCCTTTTGAGCACCCTGTTCACAAAGTCCCAAACCCCAAGACCACAGTTTTCTATCCGAAGGCACATTTAAAGGTTATTCAATCACTATAGTGGGCTGAAGACTGTGCAAAGCCCCAGGCCTGAGACGGAATGTAACAGTACCTTTAAAGTAACAAAACCACCCACATCCTGGAAACAGATTTCTTGCTCCACTTCCTGACATCAGGTCCTCCGTTCTGTCCAAATCCAGATCTCACTAGGTCCACTGCTTCCCTCACACTCTCCACAGCAGCTCCTACCCTTAGTTCACCCCACATCCTTGTCCTCTCCCCCGCCCTTGTCCTTCCTCCAGCCTGGCCAGATGATCTCACACAAGGCCTGATCCTGCTGGGAGGACCTCTCAGAAGACGGGGTGGGAAGCCGCAATTAAAATTCTCAGCCAGTGGCCAAGAGAAGAACCTTCCCATCAGGGCTGGGAAGAGCTACTTGGAATGATCAAGAAGCAGCAAATCAAATCAGAAGCCCAGGGAGGCTGATTGAGAGCCTGGTCTAAAAGGGTTTCTGGCCAGGATTCAGAGTCTTGGCTGATTTCCACCCCGACCCCCAACCTCACTGGGGTTTTAAGAAAATTAAATGGTTCTCCATCTTTACTTTCCTGCCAAATACAGAGCCAAGAAGGGGACCAAGTGATCATCTAAGATTAGTCACTGTCTCCTAGGCTCCATCACCCTCCCTCCATCACCTCCCCAAACCTGCCTTACCTCAGGGTATGCCTCACGCCCAAAGGGGGGAGGGAACTCTATATCACCCCACTTGACTTTGCAGATATAGTCAGCCGTGGCATCCACCTTGGCTGCCAAGTCAAGGATGTAGACACCATCTTTGGTCACCACTAGGAGAAAAGTCAAAATAGTATCAGACACCAACTCCAAGGTGAGGCAACCATCAGCCTCCCAACCACCCCTGCAGACTCCGCCAGGTGCACTCTCAAACACACAATCCTGCCCTACCACAAGGAAAATCCTCTCAGAACATTCCCCGCTTACTGACCTTCTGGTAACAGGTCAAAGGAGACCTGTTAGTTGCCAAAGCAAGTTTTGGACATCTTCATAAAATGGTATATTCCTTGTTGTAAATACTCAAGCACTAGCCTACCCATAGCCCTAACATTAAAAACAAAACCAAAAGCAAGCAAACAAACAAAAACACCCATTTTCTGTTGTTAGTAGTGCATGGGAGAGGCCATAGGTTCAATCCCTTCTACCAAATAATACATTAAAGAATAAGTAAGGGACCAGTGAGATCCATCAATACATGAAGGTACCTGCCTCCAAGGCTGGAGACCCATATGGTAGGAGCAGAGACTGGACTCTCATAGGCTGCCCTCTCAGCTCCAGGCATATGTAACACAAACATATACACACAAGCACACGCATACACACAGGATAAATAAACAAAACATATAAAACATACTAAATAGGGGATGAGCTATGACTGGGCAGTTAACAGAACTTGCTGCTCTTCTAGAGGACATGAGTTCAAGTCCCAGAACCCACGTGGGGCAGCTCACAACTGTAACTCCAGCCATCAGACATACTTTTCTGGCCACCACAGGCACACATGGCAAACATAGTCACATAGACATAAATACAAAATGCTTAAACACTTAAAATTAATTTAAATAAATATTAATAACTGTTGAGGTGGATATGGAAGCACAGGAGAACAGAAGTTCAAGGTCATCCTCAGCTATATAGTGAGTGAGTTTATGTCTAGTGTGGACTAAACTTGACCCTACTTCAAAACAACAAAACCCAAAGCAACAGCAAAAAACCCTGTTGGTCTAGGTTTTGGGTTCAAACCCAAGTAGTGCCACAACACTACACACACACTCATGAACCTCTACTATCAGAAGCCCTAGGTGGGTACATCTCGGCTTCTATGGTCTAGCTAAGGAAGTCTAAGTGTTTGGTGCAAGGTACCCCAGAGTGCTCTGGGCCTCAGGCCAGCACATTCATCTGCAATTTCTCACAGGGCATCCATATTTCTCCACAGGCCATTTAGCTAATTAAGTTAGCACACAGCCATCTGGCCCATTAGAGGACTGGCATTCTCAGCTAAAATTTGGTAATTCCCCTCTTCTTGGACTTTGCCCTGAGAGGCCTAGCCAGAATCTGCCAAGCCATCTGCCTCCTTCACAGCTTGAGAGCCTGCAACCAGCTCTTCTTGGTGTTAGGGGTAGTAAATGATTGACCAATACCTGAGAGAGAGGCCTCCAGGTACCAGGAGGATCAGATCAGAGCCCGGGAAGCCTAAACGGCAGTCAGGGACAACACAACAGACAGACCAAAGCCAGGACTTCCCCAGAGAGCACAGCAAATTAAGGCCAAAGAAAGAAGCTGGAGTTGGTTAAGATATGAATAAATTACAGTCTAGGTGCTCAGAAGCAGAAGGTGACACTGGAGACCACTCCTTATGGGGACACCCTGGGTACCCATAAAAGTCTTGTACTGTCTTCTGGCACCAGAGCTCAGGTTCTCTGAACACCGAGGCGAGAGTTAGTGTAGGCATGGGGGCCCAGCCCCAGCCCAGCGCAGCCCAGCGCAGCCCAGCCCAGCAAACAAAGCTTGTTACCAAGGGGGTTGATCTCAAGGTAGGTGAAGTACAGATCCTCGTAGAAATTGAATAGACCAGAGATGAAGCTGGCCAGGATTCTAGAAGGGACAGGGAGAGAAGGCCAGTTAACCTGTCAGTGCAGGACTGGGCACCCAGCTCCCACTCCCACCCCCTCGCCTCCAGCAGGATCACTGTCACTGACAGCCCAGCCCCACTTCTCCACTCCTGACCCTTTGGCCCCAACTGTCTTCTGCCAACCCCACGCCCTGGCTGTCACTCTTCAAACACTGAGGCGGAAAGAAGCTGTCAAGCTCTGAGCCAGAGGAGGCACCAGACAGACAGGGGCCAGGAGGTGAGGGATGAGGCTGGCATACTGCAGACTGATTGCAAGTCAGCACGCTCCCCACACATGTGGCTCCATTTCTCAGGACAAAGCGGTGCCCTCCAGCTGCTCCCAAGCACGGAGGCCCACTCTACGTTCTCTCTCCTCTACCCAGAGCCCAGCTCATTGGTCTCCTGCGTCACATTGGACTTCTAGTTCCCAGGTGTGCCCACACTGTCCCTCTCAGAACTCAACTCTTTCTTGTCTTCAGGGGCGTGGACCAACAGGTGTCTCTTAATGTCCTCAGCATTCAGCTTCTCGTCTACACCCACAAGCAGCTTCTGGGCTTTGGCATCCACATCGCCCACATCCACACCCCCTTCATGGTGGAACAGGACGTAGTCTCCTTCCCGGGTAGCATAGATGCACACATAGAACTCCTCAGCCTTGCAAGGAAAGACGGCATGAAGCGGGTAAGGGTGCTCAACTGGCAGGGGGTCAGAAGGCCTCACCCAGGAGTGGAACCCAAGCCCCGTGGTCTCATTTCTAAACACTAACACAAAGTAGTCACCCCAAGGAGATCTGTGTGCTTGCTACCTTCTGCTAGGTGACAAGCAAAGACAGGCCTCAACCTCCTTACCTGGGTCAGTGTGGTCCCATCTTGGGAAGGGGTCCTGCCTTCAAGTCCTAAGTCCTCGTCCCAACAATAGGAGGTCCCTCTGTTACCTGCTCTAGCACTTCTGCCGCAAAATAAGCCTTTCCTTTATCTCTGGACTCCTTGCTCATCATTTCCTCCAGGCCTCTGCCAGACCTTTGGAGACCCTGGTACCCTTGGCTTTTGTCCCTTGGCACCTTAACCTCTCCTTTCAACATTTTTGGAGGACAATCACAAAGCTGATGGAGGAAGAAGATCCAGCTTGGCACTGGCTCACATACCTGACTGTGGGGGACAAAGGGTTCAATCAGAAAGTTCTTGAGGAAGCCTTTGGCCTTGCCAACCTAAGGAGAAATTGAGGGAGATGCTGCTTAGATGTGTGGTACATTCTTCACGAAGGCAAGGCCCAAGCACTGCCACCACATCTGGCAAAGTGACTTCGCCACAAGTCAGGGCAAGGGGTTACAGATGAACGTAAGGAGTTCCCAGGGGATCCCCTCTTTCCATGAATACTTTTACCTATGTATGAGGAGGGGGAAAGGAATGTATGCATGCCATGTCAAGGCGTGAAGATCTGAGGGTAACTCAAGAGGGTTCTCTCCCTCCATCTTGTGGATCCCAAGGTCGAACACTGGTCATCAGGCCTGGTGGCAAGCACCTTGCCCACTGATCAATCTCATTGGCCCAGACAGTCAATGGTAATGGCACAATACTTTGCCCTGAGGTAGACATAGTGACTCAACTTGAGGACATGAGTCTAGGTCTGAGGGGTAGGAGAGAGGAGAGCCAAAGGTTGATTAGGTGAAATGTTCCCTTCTGTGTTTCCTGGCTGAAGACAACAGGCCTGCAGAGCTAATCAGCTTGAGTGGGTCCCTGGCGGCAGCAAAGGCGAGACAGTCCTCATCCTGAGGCCCCCCCCCGCCCCCCCCGCCATGCGTCATTGCTGAGTCAGGGACCAGACAGTGATCCATCAGAGGTAATGAGCCGCTCCAGCCAGGTCTGACACTGCTGCCAAGCTCAAATGTCCGTGACATCTCCCACCCATCAGTTGGCCAGGAGGAGAGCATGATGTGCTCCCCTGGGGACACTGTTCAGTACCCAGCCCTACCACCCTCTCCCCTGGGGCCTGGGAACCCAAAGGTCAGCTCTCTCCATCCCTGGACTCACAGCTTCAAAGATCTGTCTTTACCCACAAGGACGGGAGACTAGGAAACAAACAGTAGGAGCTGCTTTGAGGAAGCCCAACATGGAGCAAAGTGGCTAATGCCACTTCCCAGGGCAGCCATAGGAAAGAACAGCTCATCTCTGACCCATGCGTAACCCAGACAAGCACCAGTATCTGCAGAATCCTATGCCAAGCAGATAGAAACACATCCTTCCCAGGCTAGGCCAAGCTTCAGACCCACCTCTTCTCCACCTCTCTTGGAGAGTGAGAAAGAGAAGAAACAGTTCTACCTCAGAGCATAGCTTAGCCTTCCTAAGCCACAATTCATCTTAGCTCATTCTCAGCATTGAGAGCAATCATGGAGCCGGAATAACTGAATTTAGTCTTCGGCATTAATAACTGTCTCCATCCATGGCTCTCCAACCTATTTGTCTTCCTTGCCTCTCAACTATGCAGCTCCTCTGTGGTAACCATGTCACCTGGAGAGTAAGCAGTTCTCAGAATAAGTGGGAGTCCTATCTCCATGTTGGCGGTCACAGCTTCTAGCTTCCTAATTGCTCTGGGGTTACAACTGTAGTGCATCTTATCAAACAGTATCAATGGATTGATCTTCTGAGGAGGGAGCTGAGAATGACCAACAAGACTGAGCTGCAGTCCATACTCCATCTTTTTCTCTGTTGCTATGGGACTGGTTAGGCTATGAGCCTTGGGTTGGTCGATCTGAAGGTCACCATGTTGTTTGTTACCACCCTGACCTCCCTACACCAAGACTCACGGTGGCCTCATGTCCCAGTCGAGGTTTTAGCCAGGATTTGACTCCATCCAGAGAGAGGTTGACCCCGACTAGGCCAAGCTTTCCTCGACGTTTGATCAGCTGGTCTGGCTTGACAACCAAGCTCTGGAATGAAAGGGGTTGGGGAAGGAAAAGGGAATGAGGGAGTGAAGTTATATGGCTTTGATCACCCTGCTTCCAGATCTAGTTCACATTTATCCATCAGGGTCACTTTCCTGCCCAGAAGCTTTCCTCAACTACCTCAGCCAAATCTTTTGACCACCAGGAGACAGCTAGGATGAGCTTGGCACAGAGTAGACACTCGGTAGACATCTGCTGAATGAGCAATCTCTTGCTTTCTCCACGTGAGGTATTAGCTGCATCATCAAACCATGTTTAAAACGTGGACCAATACTTGTATTCTAAGACTTGGGCCCTTTGGAGATAATCTGATCAAGCCCATCCCCCTTTAAACACTAACCACAACAGGCCAGGCAAATCAGTCCCTAGCTCCAGTACCAGGAAATCCACTACCATCCCAGCTGCCTCAGAAAGGAAAAAACAAAACATCATAAGGCCTTGTCTGGGCCTGCCAAGGAAGTCTAAGGGTTTCCCAGAGCCGCCCCAAAGACACTGTAAAGGGATCTTAAGAGCTTCTACTCCAGGCTGGTCTCCTCCATGCTCAGCCATCAGCCATTTTCACAAAGTACAAGGTCCCACTTGTTTATTTATTCATTCTTAGGTGTAGGTGTGCTTTGCCTATATGTATGTCAGAGAGGACATCAGATCACCTGGAAACAGAGTTACAGATGGTTGTGTGCTGCCAAGTGGAAGCTGGAGCCAAACCCAGGTCCTCTACAAGAAGAGTACCCCATCTTTATCCCTGAGCCATCTCTCTAGCCTCAAGGTCCCACTTCTTAAACGTCCTGAGATGTTCCACTTTGGGGAAGTATACTTTTGTTTGTTTGTCTGTTTTGTTTTTTCAAGACAGTGTTTCTCTGTGTAATATTCCTGGCTGTCTAGAACTCACTTTGTAGACCAGGCTGGCCTGAAACTCACAGAGATCCTCCTGCCTCTGCCTCCCAAGTGTTGGGATTAAAGGCACCATCATGCCAGACATAATTGATTTTTTTTTTTTAACTGAGCCTCTACCAACTGCTGGACAGCACACTAAACGCTTCCTGGATGTTCTTGCTAATCCTTATAGCTCATAAAGTGTTATCCCTATTTGACAGATGGGGAACCTAACTCAAGAGAAGTGAAATGGTTTGCCCCAGGCCACACGGTTCATAAATGGAGAGGTGTGATTTGGATACCAGTCTGTCTGGTTCCATAGGAAGGGCCCAGAGTAAACTCAAGACCCTGCTCAGCCGGCTGCAGACACAGACGCAAATCTGCAATCATGGAACTCCTTGGGACACCTCCAACAAATCAAATGCTTTCTCCTCCTCAGAGCCTGAGCTGGAAAGAAGGGCTCAGGGTGCAAGCACAGCTTACCTGGCTGAGCAGCCATGGGTGGTCCTGCAGCAGATGGGCCCAGTCTGTGTCAGGGGTAACCCGGGCATACTTGAACCGGTTCTGGATGGCTGAGGTGGTACAAATGTACTTGTAAAGGAGTTCCTTGCCAGTCTGCTCTGAAATTGCCTTGGCTGACATGGCTGCTGAGGGACCTGGTTTACCTGCAAGAGGAAGGGGAACCGGTTGGTCAGTTTGGGCAGGAAGGTCAAACCAACAGGTTGGGTCTACTCCCAGCTGCCCCCAAACAATAAAACTAGATCTTGGCTTTTCTCAAAAGAAAGATGGTCGCCCTGGTAGCAGGGGATGGAAGGTGTCACCAAAGCAGCAGCATTGTCATCAGCACAAATCTAGACCTAGAGGTGAGGAAATCATAAAAAATATGAAGGTGGCACCAGATACAGTAGTGTCTTCCCATAATTCCCCTCACCTGGGAGGTAGAGGGGGAAGAATCACAAGGTCAAGGCCATCCTGGGCCATATGAGATCCAGTCTTAAAAGGAGAAAGAAAGAGAAAGAGGGAGGGAGGGAGGGAAAGGAGGAAGGAAGGGGGAAGGCAGGAGAGGGGGAGGGAAAAGGGAAGGGAGAACAGAACAACAAAAACCAGTACAATTCCTCTGGAACTCTTGGCTTGACCTTAACCTTGTCTCTATTCCCTCTGGGCAAACTAGCTGGCCACAAGCACCTTCAGTCCAGAGCAAAAGGCAGATCAAAGGGGAAGCTAGGAACTCCAAGAGTCAGATCCAAATGTGAATACTGTTCTCTGAGGTGGGCCCAGACACACTGAACTATTCTTCATGTCCTATGACCTGTGAAGAACACTTCACAGTCATTTTGGCCTTGTTCCCCCCCCCCCCCCCCAGGTTTCATCCCCTCTCAGCCTGACTCACTCACATATATCCCCTGTTCCCTAATAGAGTACAGGCCCTGATAGGGTAGGAGGAAGGAAAGTTACCTCAAAGCTCTTTTCTACCAGGACACTAGACTCCTACCTCCAAGTACACAGCAGTCACAGGGCAGGCAGGGAACTATGCCCTACAGATCATCCCATGCAACCCACTGAGTCATCTTAGCTGTTAGCTTGGAGCAAAATCCTCTAAGCAAAACAGAGGTCTCTCTGGGGACCACCCTGTACTAGTCACTCCTTAACTGAGCCAGGACTGGGAGGAAAGCAGAAGCTATCTTTGGTAACGTGTAGAAAAACTCATCTTAGGAGCTGCAAGCAAAGCTCGTTGGTTGGCACACAGAAGGCCCAGGGTTTGCTCCCCAGCACTATAAGAAATAACTTGGTGGAGTTCACATCAAGTCCACTAAGATTCATAATCCCATTTCTCTGACAAAGAATCGAAATTCAGAGGGAGGGAGTGAACTTGCCCAAGAAGCCTGGCTCACCAAGACTGGCGGCCCTGTTCGACTCAGGAGAGTCTACAAGAATTCTCTCATCCTTCCTGCCCACTACCTTGCCAGACACATCCACTCTCCCCTAAAGCAGCTTGTGGAGAATACCAAGAAGAGATGGGGAAAGGAAACAACACAGTTATGCCAAGTGCCTGCCTAGACCAAGACAAGCTGCCCGGCCTCTCCCAGAGAGCCAAAATGGAAGCTGTTGAATTTGCTCAAGAAAAAAAGTCAAGAGAGGGAGTTAAGGAGCTGGCTGGCTGACACATCCAGGAAGGTTAGAGTTCTCTCCTAGTGGGGGGGGGGGGGGAAGGTAAGTGTCACAGGGCCACACTGAACTCCCCTGCCAACAGGCCACTGCGGGAGAGGCTTCAGATGCTGCTAGCCCTGGGCTGCCTCCCTCTGTCTCTAACAACTCACCACAATGGACACATTCAGCCTGGCTCAAAGCTGGAAAGGGGCTTCTCCTGAGATGGCTTGTAACTCCTTCTTAGTTTCTGAAGGAGACGCCCCAACCAGCCCCACTGCCCCCGAGTCCTCCACCCCCACCCACTTCAGTTCCATTTCCCAATCTTCTTGACTCAGACCAGAAAAACTGGTCCTGAAATCGAATGGGCACACCCACCCCTACCCACCTCCCAAACAGAATGCAGCCCAGGGCACCTTAATCAGAAGGGGGGGGGGCACTGACCACTTCCAGCCATTCATACAGCTTCAACACACAGGATCACACACAGCAGGAGAGAGAAAGCCCCTTGGCTAAGCCTAAGCATAAACCAGTTGACAGAAGACTGACCACAGTCCCCAGAACAAAGTACCTCCTAAAAGAGACCCTAAGACCCAACTAAGGGAAGGACGAAGGAAAAACACAACCTTAGGCAACTGAAGGAAAGGACAATTGTCTTAAGTCTCAGATCTTAGAGTCTCTCTCCTTTTTTTTTTTTTTTTTTTTTTTTTTTTTTTTTTTGGTTTTTTTGAGACAGGGTTTCTCTGTGTAGTCCTGGCTATCCTGGAACTCACTCTGTAGACCAGGCTGGCCTCGAACTCAGAAATCCGCCTGCCTCTGCCTCCCAAGTGCTGGGAATAAAGGCGTGCGCCACCACCGCCCGGCAGAGTCTCTCTCCTTGAGATGGTGCAGGGTGGTATGGAGGGTTGTCTCCCTTCAGGAGACAAAATAACAGGGAGATGATACAAGAAAAATTTGCCAGTTTACCAAAAACAAGATGTGCCACCAGAGCACCTTGGTTTAGCAGGGAAGGCAGAGACAAAGGACTCATAGAATAACTGGAGGAAGGGCCTGGCTTCTCAGCAGGGTAGCTCATACATCCAGGGAGGCCTCAGTGGAGATCAATCAAAACTTCACTCATCGATTCACTGCTCTCCAGAGCAGCGGATCTTTGAGGTTCTTTCAGAGAATCTAAAAAGCATGGAAATACCCGAAGGGAAGTATGCACGTACTCAAGTGTGTAAAAACTTCTGTTATTAGGAACATGAGACAAAGTAAATCCAAATCTGGGATTGGAGACCCCCAACAACACCTCAAACCCTTTCTCGGCTGCTCATCACGCTATGATCAAATTTGTGATGGATGGCTTCACAGCAGAGCCGAGGGCCTGCTCCCCCAAAGAACTGTTACCTGGTAACAATAACCAGCAAACTCTTCATGGGAAACCATGCCCAAGAATCTAGCATGCACAGGGACCTACACATGTACATATATGAACACACACACTCACATTCTGTCTTTGTCTCTCTGTCTCTGTCTCTCTCTCTCTCTCCAAGAAAAGAAGCTTTTGAGTTGAATGGGCTATTTTCTACAGTGAGTGCCCAGGACTGAATTCACTCAGAGGCCTCAGGAGCAGCCCAGAGGGAAGGAGGAATGAATGAAGAATGCTTTTTAAGAAGGTTCCTCTGGGACCCAATGAGGATGTTTCTTAGGGTCAACAAAACACTCTCAGTTTAAGGGATGGGCAAGGAAAGGGGACAACAAGCAAGCAATCCCTATAGCAAAGGAATGGGGCAGAATTCTCTTGAGTATTCCCTGGTGCAGCCGACAGTGTCTAAATGGAGATTAAAAACAGCAGCTACTCTATCTTCAAGGCATCCTTTTACTGCCCCCCACCCCCACGGGGGATGTTTAAGCAGCTTCCTGAGAGGTGGAAAAGATCCTTCCGGGGCAGTTATCTCTCGATATTAAAAAGAAACCTGAAATACTGAAAAAGTTAATTCGGGGAAAGACAGGGTGGGCTGGCAGTCTAAAGCGCCTTATGCTGTCCTTCCCAAAATTATGTCAGGAGGGATCCCCTCATGGCAGAACTTCAAGACTGGAGAAAGCAGCCGGCTTTGGGGACTGGACCTCTGCCAGGCCTGACAGGAGGAAGAGGTAGCATCCTTTGCACGCACACCGCGAGCGAGCGCGCGCGCGCACACACACAAACACACACACACACACACCCTAGGAGCTTGTCTCGTCCAGACTCCTAAGCACTCCGACCATCTGTTGTTTGGGGGCTGCACCAGTAGGGAGCTCCTTAGCAGGGCGAGCCCATCCAGCGCCGACGCTCCGAAGCCAAGTCCTCGAAGCAAGGCCTCAGGCACTCTGAAGCAGCACGACCCGGCGTGGCCAGGGCCCACTCCCTCCACTTCGACATAGAGCTTAAGGGATTCATCACAGAATAGGATGGGCCTGCTTGAGTTTGCCTTGTAAGCGGCCGGCGTGGGGAAAGTAGCCACCGCCATCTCTACTACCCGCCTCGGCATCCGGTGGGGAACCCGAATGGGGCCCAAAAAAGTGTCCCAAAAAAGCCCGAGGAGACTCGAGAGCTGGCCCTGGGTGGAGCTGAGGAGAAGCAGGACGTGTAAAAGCAATCCGGAGGAGGGAGGAGAAGCAAGGTCGGTGGCAAGCAATGTGCAAACTCCCATGAACCAGAAAAGGATTGGAAGGGTGTAGACACGCGGCCCGCGGCTGGGGCGAAGGCTACTATAAAGCCGAGACCCGCACAAAACTTCCGAGCAGGTGCCGAGAGCGCGCGGGAGCTCCCAGTCAGCGAGCCCGGGGGTGGTTCCGGGTTGGGGGAGGGAAGCAGGAAGCTTAGTGGGTACTCGGGGGTCGCACCCGCGCCTACGATTGCGGTACTCACCTCTTCGAGAAAGCCCGAGTGCGGCTCTCTGTCCGTAAGCACCAGCTCACCCCAACTCCCTGGATCGCTCCAGCCGCCTGCAGCTCCCGGGGATCCAGCTTTTGTCCCGGCCCAAGCGGGCTCCTCCCCGCCCCCCATCAGCTCACAGGCCAAGCAGCCCGGCGATTGGGCACACGCGTTCCCTAGCCTGAGCTCTAGACTCCTCCCCATTCGCTACTGCGGTGACCCCGCCCTCAGGCATGACCCGGGGCTGATGGGACTTGTAGTCCTGGAAGTGGGCGGGGCCGTGGGCGGGGCCTAGGATGGGGAGATGGGCCGGGCGGTTCGAGGAGGAGAACCTACGAGACTGGGGGCTGTGGCCTGATCGCTTCAGGGGCTGGGCCGGCCAGCCGCCGGGTTGGGGAGCTGAGGGAGGGGGTTGTTGGCCCAAAAGGCTGTAGCACTTCTCGCAGGACCTGGCGTCCCCTTCCTTCCTCCCCTGGGAGCAACTGACTTTCTTATCCCAAGCGCTAGTTAGCCGCCACACCAAACCCAGTGTGTCCGACCTGCTTTTGAAAGCTACGTCTATTTTCCTTTCACACGTGGCGCCTCTCCTCTCCTGGAACCCTACCCATGGAATTTACTAGAGCCAAACTACACGACCATGCTATACAATCAGACCGCCCGACGCAGGGCATAGATTGGAGGAAGGGGTAAACTAGTGAGGCCAGAAGGACGTCAGTCCCAACGCGAGTCCTCTTACAGGCTCACCTGAGCGCGGATCTGGGCGGAGCTGATCATTTATCCAAGATTAAAACCTAGGACTGGGGCCATCCATGCCCAACCTCTTGCTCCCTCCCCTAACCTTATTGCACTGAAAGCAATGAACAGCCTCCTCTTCTTTTCTGTTACTTGTGAGAGATAGAACATATTTTCCAAACCCAAAACTGGAGCGCCCAGCCTAACAGGGGCCCGAGAACTTGTGGGGCAGAATATATGAAAGCAGAACGTCCTGGAAATCAGGACTCCAATTCAATGCTTCCCTGGAGTGGAAGCCTCTCTTGCTTGTACCTTAGTCCCAGTATGTCTTCCTAGCCGGTCCCAGAAACTAACAATTTTACAGCTCTAGAAAGGAGGCCAGAACCATTCTCTTATCAGCTCAGGTGATACATCAGCCCAGGGTGCAGAGAAAAGCATGGCTGCGCCCCTGGCAAAAACCCTGGGTCAAAAGCTCCCTGCAACAATGTTGCAACACTCTCCTGGGCAAACACTTTCCCAAGGCCCCCAACTCCCAGGCCCGTTTCAGCCAGCCTTTGGATGGCTGAACTTCTTTTACCCATGCTTGACCGGCGTGTGCTTCTTGATGATGTCATTTTTTTTTTTGGTCCCTTCCCTCATACTCATTCTTTAGAAATAACAGTTTATAGTGTCCCTTGCTCCTGAAGTTGAGGGAGAGGCCTATAACCTAACCAAATCTCTGTGAGGGATCACTTCTCCCAAAGTAAATATCTTCTCTGAAGTTACTCAAATTCAGGCCCTTTTGTTTGTTTTCTGTCAGAGTAACATGTAACCCAGGTTGTTCTTAAACCCATTGTATAGAGAACAACCTTGACCGCCTATCCTCTGCCTCAGCTTCGCAAATGCTGGAACAACAACGGACTAGCTAGTCTTCACAGGCTAGCCAGAAGACTGTAGTTAATGTGAATCACCTGTGGGGTGTCCTAGAAAAATGGCTAAGCAGGTAAATAACTTGCTCCACAAAGATGATGTGAGTTCCATCACCAAAACCACATAAAGGCAATTAAAGAAAAATGGCTCCACAAAATTGTCCTCTGACCTCCACACGCATACACGTGTAGTACCTATGCCCCCTTACATAGATACAATAATAACTTTTTTTTTAATAGGCAGGTAGGTCTCTATGATTTTCCGACAGCCTGGTCTACGACACAACTATCCCTTTGGTTAGAAAAAATAACCTTCAGTCTGGCATGGTGGCACACACTTTTAGTCCCACCACTTGGAAGGCAGAGGCAGGTGAATCTCTGTGTGTTCAAGGCCAGCCTGGTCTACAAAGCAAGTTCCAGAATAGCCAGGGCTATACACATAAAAAAAAAAAAAAAAAAAAAAACAAAAAACAAAAAAAACAACAAAAAAAAAAAAAAGGAAGAAAGAAATTTCCAGCAGAATGTGGTAAGGCAGTATTCTCAAGTTTCCTAATGCTGCGACCCTTTAATACAGTTCTTCATGTTGTGCTGACCCCAACCATAAAATTATTTTGTTGCTACTTCATAACTGTAATTTTGCTACCATAATGAATCACAATTTAAATCTCTTATATGCAGGATATCTGATATGCAACTCCTATGAAAGGGTCATTCAAAGCCCCCCTAAAGGGTCCTCACTCACAGATGGAGAACAGATGTGGGAAAATAATCCAATAATCTCAGCATTCAGGAGCCTCAGGAAGGATGATCAGGAGTTTGAGGAAAGCCTAAGCTATACACTAAGATTTTATCCAAGCAAAACAAAACACTGCAGCTAGAGAGATGTCTCAGCTGTTAAGAGCTCTTGATGCTCTTCCAGGACCCAGGTTCAATTCCCACCACCCCACAAGGCAGCTCAACTCTTTTGTAACTCTAGTTCTAGGAGATTTGATGCCCTCTTCTGGCCTCTGCAAGCAGCAGGCACATACATGGCACAGATGAACATGCAGGCAAAACACCAATAAACATAATTAAAAAAAAAAAAAAAGGACACAGCTTGTGTGGTGGTGGTGTATACCTTTAATCCCAGCACTTGGGAGGCAAAGGCAGCAGGATCTCAGAGTTCAAGGCCAGCCTGGTCTACACAGTGAGTTCCAGGACAGCAAAGGCTACACAAGAAACCCTGTCTTGAAGGAACCCCCCCCACACACACACACACAAACAAACAAAAAAGAGAGAAAAAGAAACAGAAAAAGAAAGAAATTAAAAATAAATAAGAACACTCCTAAACAAACAAGTATCCAGGTAAGAAACAACTATAAGCTTTTTTATGTCAGTTTGGCAAAATCAATAAAAATTGCTAATTGCCTGAAGCTTGACCTGGTGGCATGGTGCAGGAGAGCTGGTGAGCTGACCAACTCAGCCACCACTCAGGTCCACATCCAGGGCTTTGTGTTGGCCCACCCCAACATCTACATCAAGTATGAACTGATGGAACAGCTGGGGCTGGTCCTACAGATCCAAAGCTGCAGGGTCTCTATAGGCCAACAACAGGAACTCTGAGACGACTTTCCAATGAAGCTCCAGTATTGATAGTATAGCAGAAGGCGAAGGCCTCAAACCAGACCACTGACTCATAGCAGTGAACATGTGCAGGTAAAGAAGAGTGGACAAAGCTGGGCAGTGGTGGCACATGCCTTTAATCCCAGCACTTGGGAGGCAGAGAGAGGCAGGTGGATTTCTAAATTCAAGGCCAGCTGGGTCTACAGAGTGAGTTCCAGGACAGCCAGGGCTATACAGAGAAACCCTGTCTTGAAAAACCAAAAAAAAAAAAAAAAAAAAAAAAAAAAAAGTGGATGAAAAGGTATATATACTATGTGACACACTACAGGGTATATATACTATGTGACACACTACAGCTTCCAGGATGAGATGCTTTGTTTTATTTTAATTTTCTTTTTGGTGGAGAATTCCAATGATTGATACTAAGGGGGACAGGAAGATAAATGGGGTTGGGGTACATGATGTGACATTCACAAAGAATGAACACAACGTTTTAAAAGACTGCAAATTGTACTTGCCCTGGGCTCCTTCGATTCCACTTTTATTAAATTATTCTTCAGGGCTATATTTTGTACCTGGTGATGGAATCCTGATGTTTCCTTCTTTGAATAAGGTCTTGGCACTTAGGAAGTGCTCAACAAATATTTGCTGAAGGATGGAGCGCCCCTACCCACCCACCTCATCAAAGTGCTGCTAGGCATGGGTTGGACTGGTTTTAAAAAAGAAAAAGGAAAGTAAGTGTCTTAGTTAGGGTTTTACTGCTGTGACCAAGGCAACTCTTCTAAGGACAACATTTAATTGGGGCTGGTTTACAGGTTCAGAGGTTCAGCCTATTATCTTCAAGGCAAGAACATGGCAGCATCCAGACAGGCATAGTGCAAGAAGAGCTAAGAGTTCTACATCTTCATCTGAAGGCTGTGAGTGGAAGACTGGCTTCCAGGCAGCTAGGATGAGGGTCTTAAAGCCCACCCCCACAGTGCCATGCCTATTCCAAAAAGGCCACACCTAGTTGAACAGGGCCCTACCTTCTAATAGTGCCACTCCCTGGGCTGAGCATATACAAACCATCACAGTAAGTAAAGAGAAAAAAAGAAAGTATCTGTTGGAAGCTGGACATGGTAGCGCAAGTCTATATATAATCCTCGCACTTGGGAAACAGAGGCAAAGATCTATCCTGGGATATGTGGTTAGTTCGAGGTTCTGTCTCCAAAAAAAGAAGGGGAGACAGAAAGAGAGGAAGGAAAAGAAGGAGGGAGGAAAAATAGCTATGTGAGATACCAGAGAGGTTCCTTTGATCTGTGCTAATCAAACTGGGCCCCATCTTCTTACTGTTCTGGTATCTTATTCAAAAGCTCCAAGTCTTCTGCTTTTCCCGTTATACCCACACCTAGCCTCTTCTGGACCGGTCTGTGCATCAGTATTATAAAGGTTACAAGCACTATCCCCAGGCTCATTCTTCCGGCATTCTTCACTTGTGAAGATCTTAGACTGACTAGCGGCTCCCTCCTAGATTTTAATCCACGTCAGCTAATTATTTTTAGGTTTTGTTTGTTTGGAAACAGGTTTTCACTGTGCAGCCCAGGCTGGCCTGGGCTCTCTATTTGGAACAGGATGGCCTATATATAAGTCACAGAGGCCTGCCTGTCTGCCTCCTGGGTGCTGTGGTTAAAGGCATGCCTTGGCTCACGTCAACTAATTTATTGGGCAGCAACGCTACAGAAGACAAGGGTTCTAGCAGATGCTTCTCATGGCCACAGCTTGAGCTGAGAATTAACGACAGTTTGCAGGTGAGCAACCTGCCCGTCTTTGTGTTCTATTGCTGTGAAGAGACACCATGACCAACTCTTAGAAAAGAAAGCATTTGATTGGGGCTTGCTTGCAGTTTTAGAGGTTAACTCCGTTATTGTCATGGCGGGAAGCATGGCAGCATGCAGGCACACAAGGTGCTGGAGCAGTACCTGAGAGTTCCACATCTGGATCCACAGGCGGGGCAGCATGAAGAGAGAGCCACTGGGTCTGACTTGGGTTTTTGAAACCTCAAAGCCCACCCCTAGTGACACACTTCCTCCAACAAGGCCACACCTACTCCAACAAGGCCTCAACTCCTACCCTTCTCAAGGAGTGCCACGCCCTGATGACTAAGAATTCAAATATATGAGCCAAGGGAGGCCAATCTTATTAAACCATCAAAACCACTCCATGGCCTCCGTAAGATTGTAACCATATCACAATGCAAAAATGCATTCAGTCTAACTTAGAGAATCCCCTTAGTCTAGCAGAGTCTCCACAATGTTTAGAAGTCCAAAGTTCCAAGTCTCTTCTGAGACCCAAGGCAATCTTAACTGTAACCTTATGAAATTAAAAAGCAAATCACATACTTCCAACACACAAGGGCCCAGAATATACATTACAATTCCAGAAGGGAAGAAAGGGAGCCTAGTGAGAAACTATTGGACCAAAGCAAGGCTCCAAATTCTGCCCCTCTGTGTCTCATGTCAAAGCATTCTTCAGATCTCCAACTCCTTTCAGCTTTGTTGACTGCAACATACTTTTCTCTTGGGCTGGATCCACTCGCTGTTAGCAACTTTCCTTGGCAGGTTATCTTATGGCTCTGGCATCTCCAATAGCTTGGGGTTTCCAAAGCGATCGAGGCTTTAACTTCACAGCTTCACACAATGGCCGGCCTCTGTCTGGGCCTCAGTTTAGAGACACCCCTGATATGTGCCTAGCTCAGCAGCTTCCCTTAGCTGCAGAGGGAGATTCTACAATGCCTTTCTTGTATCGTTGACTCTAAATCCAGAACCGTGTGGACAAAGCTGCCAAGTTGCACTGCTTGCTGTGGCTGGAACGCGCCCCCTTTGTTCACTTGCATTTGCATTAGCTTTCTGTAATTCATGATTTCCTTCACTTAAGCTTTTCTTTAAATCCTTTTCACAGGCTGGGCAAGGCTGTGCCGTGAGGCTACTATTCCTTTTATTTCATTTAGCATCAGACTTTTCTTTTAACTCTATCTCCTCGAGCCCTGGACTTTCATTTTCTGATGCTTCTTTTCTCTTCAAAACTACATTTTGTAATTTTCCTTGCTCAGCCTGCTCCTTTTCATTATAGATCTGTGTCTAAGTTAGGGTTTTACTGCTGTGAGCAGAACCATGACCAAGGCAGCTCTTATAAGGACAACATTTAATTGGGGCTCACTCACAGGTTCAGAGATTCAGTCCATAATCATCAAGGTGGGAGCATGGCAGCATCCAGGCAGGCATGGTGCAGGAGGAGCTGAGAGTTCTACATCTTCACCTGAAGGCTGCAAGTGGAAGACTGGCTTCCAGGCAGCTAGGATGAGGGTCTTAAAGCCCACGCCCATGGCGACACACCTATTCCAACAGGGCCACACCTTCTAATTGTGCCACTCCCTGGGCGGAGCATATACAAAGCATCACAATCTGCATGAGAGTGACCACTACTACCACATGAGACAGCCAGTATTAAACTGTCTTGATCTCTTTTCTACAACACCATTAATCCAAAAACTCTTCAATTTGGTCTCAGGCAGATTTTTTTTTTTTTTGAACAATGGCAAAAAACAGCTACATTCTTCACCCAAACATCACAAGAACAGTCTCTGGGCCACTTACTAATATTCTTTTCCTCTGAAACCTCTTAAGCAGGACTGTCATAATATACATTTTTCTCTGCACCATTGTTTTTCATGGCCCTACTAGTATGGCCCATTAAGCCCAGCTTAAAGTATTCAACTGTTTTCCTAATCCAAAGTCTACGTTCTGCCAATAAGCAGAATGCTCAGGCCTGTCATAGCGATACCCTGCTGTTTGGTACTAGCTTCTGTCCAACCGTTCTATTGCTGTGAAGAAACACCGTGACCAACTCTTTAAAAAGAAAGGATTTGATTGGGGCTTGCTTGCAGTTTTAGAGGTCTAGTCTATTGTCATGATTGGGAGCATGATGGCATGCAGGCAGACGTGGTGCTAGAGACGTCGTGGCTAGGAGCCGGGCAGTGGTGGTGCACGCCTTTAATCCCAGCACTTGGGAGGCAGAGGCAGGCGGATTTCTGAGTTCGAGGCCAGCCTGGTCTACAGAGTGAGTTCCAGGACAGACAGGGCTACACAGAGAAACCCTGTCTCGAAAAACCAAAAAAAAAAAAAAAAAAAAAAAAAGTCACTAAGAGTTCTACATCTGGATCTACAAACAGCAAGAAGAGAGACCCACTGGGTCTGGCTTGGGCTTCTGTAACCTCAAAGCCCACCTCCAGTGACACACTTCCTCCAAAGGCCACACCTACTCCAAGGCCACACCTTCTATCCTTCTCAAGGAGTGCCACTCCTTGCCGACTGAAGTGGAAACTTTCAGTTTCTTTGGAAAGTCAGTTACGTCAAATGATGTCTTTCCGGGGCACACAGGTGAAAGAATGTTAAGCTGAAGCAGACACGGGTGAAAGGATGTTTTGCTACATCAGACACATGAAAGGACGAATGATGCTTAAAAATAATATAAATATGACCCACAGACAGTGGGAGTTCTAGCATTGGTCTGCCTTGCTCCACCTCTTGAGTCTTTACTGACAACAGGAATGTATTGGTTTGCCTTACATTGGGTTGCTGAGCTTGGCCTTTGGTGACTATGTTCAGACAGGGAAACTCGCCAAAGAACTTCTTATGAGGTTCCTGTGGCTTCTTTCCACTTCCTCAGACTTGAACCAGTTGGTGAGCCTCTCAGTTTCTTCTGGATTGAACTGCCCTTGCTGATTCATGTGTGGTGTCTGCTGAATGGACTGGACTGCAGCTGCTGATTCATGTTTGGTATTCGCCAGTCGACTGGACTGAGAACAATGAAGATTGGAATCGCCCCAAAGAACTATTTCTAAACAGGTCCACTTCCTCCATATCCTAATAACCTTTCTTTTTCACTACCTCTGGTGGGTGGTGGGCTAGTGGGGAGGTTGAACCCTTATTAAAGTAGGTTGAGAAAAGTGTGTGCCTACAGACGACTAACAATTAAAATAAATGAGCCAATAGGGCCCATTCTTGTTCAACCCACCACATTGCCTTGGTAATGATCTCATCATTAAGTTCCTGTCCTTAGCCCTACACCCTGCTGTGGCTGAAGGAGAGAAGTGAGATCCTGTTGGGTGGGGCTTCCTCATTTCACTGTTTATCCCTGGTCACTCACTGCCCACATCACTGGATAAACACTGGAATGAATGTGTCAATAAAGTGATTAGGACTTAAGGACCATATGGGCCCTTGGTACTCCTATACTTAAGAGTCAAAGGCAGGAGCATCTCAAACTTAAGGCCAGCCTGGTCTACACAGAGAGTTCCAGTTCTGACCTTGATATACAAGTGGTGAGCATGAACACACATACACACACACATGCTCGAATAAATGAATGAATAAAAATGAATGAATGAATGAATGAATGAAAAAAGAAGAGTTTAAGACAATGTGTCCCCCAAGGATATTTGGCAGACAAATCCTAGATGTTTCTTCTTTGTTCCTGAGACAAATATCTAAGGCAGCTAAAAGGAAGAAAGGCTTATTTTGGGTCATGGTTTCCAAGGTTTCAGTCCGAGACCAGCTGAATCCATTGCTTTGGGCTTGCCTATTTTGGGCAGAATACTGCGGGTAGCAGAAGACACAGGCCGAAGCTGTTCACCTCAAGACAGCCAAGAAGAGACCAAGGTGAAGCCAAGGCCAAGGGAGGACCAGGTGAAGACAGGTGAGTAATATATCCTAAAGCTCACCACCACAGATCTACCTCCTCCAGCTAGACCCCAACTTCTCACAAAAGACCACCACCAGCTGGGTTCCATGCCAACACACACACCTGTGGGATGTGCTTCATACCCACACTCTTAATATCCTTCCTCAAGGATGCTCACACTCTTATGCTGCCTCTTCTTCGGAGCTCCTTGACCCACGTATTCCAAGAATATCAGAACCAAAAGAGTTAGAAATCTAACCACTGAGAGATGAGGAGATGGCTCATTGGGAGATGACTCAAAGGATAAGAACACTTGAGGTGCTATCATGAGAGAAGAGTTGGAATCCCCAGCACCCATGTAAAAAGTCGGGTGTGGCCACATGTATCTGTAAACCCTAGCATGATTGGAGGACAGAAACAAGATCACTGGGGCTTGCTGACTGCCAGCCTGACTCCAGGTCCATTGAGAGACCCTGCCTCAGGGGACCAAAGTGACAGAGCAGAGGAGCCAACATACCCCTCTAGAGTGGGCACACTTACACATGCATGTAAACTAACATGCATACACATGCAAGAAAGAAAAAGGAAGGAAAGATTAAAAAAAGAAAGAAAGAAAAAGAAATCCAACCATCTAAACTCTTATTTTCTAAAGAATACACTGGAGAAACTGAGGCCTAAGGAAGGCACCTAACTACAGACGGAGGGTAGGTAAGTTGTGCAACTCTTTTGGAAACTGACAGTACCTAGTAAAAATCACAATCCCTAGCACCCCACCCCCACACACACAGGTCTACTCCTAGGTATACATTAATGAGAATCTCACACACCCATGTGCCAGGAAACACTTGTGAAGTTGTCCCTACAGCACAATTTGATGTGACCCCAAACTAGAGCCAAGCTATTCTTCAGCAAGGGATGGATGGGTACAGCAAGCAAAGTAACTGACCTGCAGCTTGTGTGCACCGACATGGCTGGCTCTCAAAAGCCGAGTGGAGAGCAGAGGACAGTAAAAAACAAGATTCTGTTCCATCCCTGTAATTCCAGCACTCAGGAGATGGAGGCAGAAGAATTGCCTTGAGTTCCAGGCCAGTTTAGACTACAGTGTAAGATCCTGTCTCAATGCACTAGGCTCCATCACAAAAAGAGACACATTTATTAAGTAATGCCAAAGGGCAGGCAATTAACCCACAATACATAAAGTGACAGCCCAAATTAGAAATAGCTGAAAGATGGGAATATTTACTTGGGCAAGGAAGGTACACAGAGGTAATTAGCGCATGAGAAGATACTCAACATCTCTACTTGTTAGGAGAAACAAATAAGAACCAGCAACAATGGAGCCAGGCATGATAACACATGCCTATGATCCCAGTATCTGAGGCAGAAGGATTGTGAATTCTAAGATACCTTGGGCTCCCTAGACAAGTCCTGTTTCAAAAGCCAAACAAATGGCAGTGGGAGCCACCATAAGGCTGTACAGGGTCTACCCTGACTTAGATTTTCTAAATCAGAAAGACAAGACTTTTCTTTCTTCTCTACTGCCCCTCCCTCCCTCCCTCCCTCCCTCCCTCCCTCCCTCCCTCCCTCCCTCCCTTCCTTTGTTGTTGTTTGATTTGTAGGATTTCTCTGTATAGTCCTGGGTGTCCTGGAGTTTTCTATGTAGACCAGGCTGGCCTCAAACTCACAGAGATCCTCCTGCCTCTGCCTCCCCAGTGCTGGAATTAAAGGTGTGTGTGTGCAAGCACGCGCGTACGCACACACGCACATGCACACAGAGCTTCTACCTCGTCCTTTTAGGGTCTAGCTAGAGCCCAAGTACAACTCCTCTGGTACTTTGTACCTTTTTATTCTTCCTCCAAAGCTCCCGTCTCCGACATGCAGCTGTTTGTTCACTGTGTGGCTGACCTCCATGCCGGCTGAACTCAAAGGCCACGGCCTTTTCTCTTTTTCTTCCCCGTCTCCCTCTTCCTGGCAACTGCTTACATTGTCTGCCCTGCCCTGGGGGTTTTCTTTGAAACTGTAATAAAACTTAAACTTCTTGTTAAAGAAAGGAAGAGAGAAAGAAAGAGAGAGAGAGAGAGAGAGAGAGAGAGAGAGAGAGAGAGAGAGAGAGAGAAGAAGAAGAAGAAGAAGAAGAAGAAGAAGAAGAAGAAGAAGAAGAAGAAGAAGAAGAAGAAGGAGAAGAAGAAGGGGGAGGGAGGAAAATCTCAACAATAGTGAATATAATAGGTAAAGTTACTGACTCCAGGTTGGAGAAATGGCTCAGAGTTTTGAACCTGCTGAAGCACGGCTGCTCTAGAGGACCCGGCTTCAATTCCCAGTACCCGCATGGCAGCTCACAACTGTCTGTAACTCTAGTACCAGGGCTTCTGATGGCCTTTTCTGGCTCCTGTGGGCAGCAGGCATGCAAATGGTGCTTAGATACACATGCAAGCAAAACCCCCATTCACATACAATAAAATCATTGAAATGTAATTAATGTATGGTAAACTGCACTTGGGAGCTGGGCCTGGAGATACAGTAATTCCAGCTACTCTGGAGACAGAGGCAGTGGATTTGCCAGCTCAAAGCCTATCTGGGACAGAGAGAGAGAGAGAGAGAGTTACAAGGCCAGCCTGGGGAAATGTAGCACCCTGTTCCAAAAATACAAAGAAAAAGGCTGTACATGTGGCCCAGCTGATAGACTGCTTGCCTAGCATGCCCCAAATCCTGGGTTTGCTCCCTGCCAACACATAAACCCGCGGTGGCAGTACACACCTGCAATCCCAGCATTCCAAAGCTGGGAACCAGGATGAGAAATGCAAGGCCGTCCTCAGTTACTCAAGGACTTCAAGAGCAGACGGTTATCTATGATACTGTCATCCAGTCAGTCATCAGTCAGCCAAGGATACAAAATAAAAAGGGAAAACAGAACTAGGAACAGATAGATTATGGGAGAGTGCTTCATAGCATGTACTCGTACCTAGGTTTGCTCTCTAGCACTAAAAAACGGGGTGAGAGGGAGCTAACAAGAGAGCAAGCCTAAACTGACCTGCACAGATGTCATTTGAGTAATTCTATGGGTTTTACCACATGTGGCCATTCAGGAACCCACTAGCACCACCAGGCTACATACATCATTTTCATCTCCAAACATTCCCTAAAGAAAGACTTCTCTGTAGCCTACCCCATCAGATCCCATAACAGATGTTCGTGAGCCACCATGTGGTTGCTGGGGATTGAACTCAGGACCTCTGGAAGAGCAGTCAGTGAGCTTAACTGCTGAGCCATCTCTCCAGCCCAATTCAGTTCCTAATATATGCCATTCAGCTGGATTCTGTTTCTGGTTTTGTGTTTGAGACTCACTAAGTAGCCAGGGCTGGCCTGGAACTTGTTATGGAGACCAGGAAGCCTAGATCTCATCAAGAACCTCCTACCTCTGTCTTTGGAGTAAGAAAATTAAAGACCCAGGCCACCAAGTCTGGCTCAGCTGAATTCTGGAAAGACAGTTTATAAGACAAGAGTCTGGGCTGGAGAGATGGCTTGGGTTAAGAGCACTGGCTGCTTTGCAGAACATCCAGGTTCAACTCCTAGCATCCTAGCACCCAAACAGTGGCTCAAAATCACATGTAACTCCAGTTCCAGGGGATCTGATACCCTCTTCTGACCTCCATAGGCACCAAGCATGCATATGGTATGCATACATGCAGCAAAACACTCACATATAAAATGAAATGAGTAAATATTTAAAAAAAAAAAAAAAAAATCCCCACCAGCAAATTAAAAAAAAAAAAAAAAAAAAAAAAAAACAAAGTTCCTGATTAAGTCACAACCACTTTGGGGGGGCTAAACTTAAAAAAAAAAACCCAAAACCAAAAAAAACCCAGTATAGTTGAGGCAGTTAATTGAGTTAGATATTCAAGGTATTATGGGAACTTGGAGGTACTACTTTTTTTTAATGTGTGTGAACAAGCATGTGCCTTTGCACATGTGAGTGTGGATGCCAGAGGACACTCAGGAATGTACCTGTTTCTGTCGCTCCAGGGTTGACTAATACAAGCTGGTGCCATCACACTGGACTGTACCAGGTTTGGGGGAATTGAAGCAGAAAGTGCTTGGCTGGCATCTTACCAACTGAGTTATCTCCACAGTCCTTAGTCTTTTTTTTTTTTTTTTTTTTTTTTTTTTTTTTTTTTTGTGGTGATGGTGGTGTTGAATCGGCGGAGACCTTAGTTCAGACTTGGTATTAGCAAGTGTTCAATAAATATGTGAAATTGACAACTAAACCCATCACACTTTCCATTGCATTCTCATGCAAATCCTCACGTCCCTGAGGGCTCTGTTATTTTCTTGTTCATTTGGTAGGTAGAACACGTGCTTTTCAGTTCCCTAATGTGCTTGGTCAAGGATCACGCAGCTAGGAAGTGACAAGAGAGAAGGCTGCCCAAGCCCTCTGACTCCAAGTCCAACATTCTCTTTCTTTCCTGATGGGACCTGGAGCACTTAAGCCTTAAATCCTACTTGGAATTTTGCCTCCAATTCTCATTTTCTTGGCTTGCTTTGTCTGAGAGGCTTTCCACGTGGCAACTGGAGGGGAGAAGCAACCTATGAGCTACAGCGATCACTCTGGAGCGCCACCGCCCTGCAGCCGCCGGCCACGCGCTCAGCACTTGTCTGACCGGTGTGCGCAGCGTGGCGACACGGGCGCATGAGCACACTGGGCAGGCTCACCCCGGAGCCTAACACCGCCAGGGGAGGGGAGGGACCGGAAGTCAGACTAGCTCTCTGGGTTGCTAAGAGACCAGGCTGCCACAAACCAAGCCGGTGATTCTCCAGCCTCTTTCCCTTTCTGTATCTACTTCAGAATTTCCAAAAGTCGGGTGACCATGTCTGACGGCGAAGCTGATATCTTGAGAAGCACCTTTCCCTCTTACATGGCAGAGGGCGAGAGGCTTTATCTGTGCGGGGAGTTCTCTAAGGCCATTCAAAGCTTTACCAATGTGAGTTGCGCCTTGAACCTATCAATGCTTCGCCTTCCTCTTTCCCCTCCTCTCTTTTTCCTCTCTTCCTCCTCCCCTTCTTCTTTTCCTTCCCCTCCCTCCTCCTCTTCTTTTTTTTCTTCTTTCCTCTCTCTCCTTCCTCCACTCCTCTTTTGAGATAGACACTTGTTCTGTAGACTTAGGGTGGTCTCCGACTACCTCTACTTGCTGAGAGATGACTTCCGATGGGCACCCTCATTCCCAACTTGCGTTTTGAAAGAAAGTTGCCCTCCTTATGTACTCTGGAGGCCAACTCCCTATCTCGCAGTTGGCCTCTGGAGTGCTGGAACCCCGCTCGCTACCTGGACCCACCATCATTTTGTTGTTGATGAAAGGTGTGTGTGTGTGTGTGTGTGTGTGTGTGTACCACATGCATGCCTGGTACTTTTGGAAGCCAGAAGAGAGAACTGGCTCCCTTGGAACTGGAGTTGCAGGCAGTTATATAGCACCAAGTGCGTGCTGGGATCCAGACCTGGGTCCTCTGCAAGAGTAGTAAGTGCTGTTAACCAACAAGCCAACACTATAGTTCAGCAGCCCCCCATCCCCCGCTTCACCACTTAAAGATAAATATTTACATATGATGGATGTTTTGCCTGCATGTCTATGCATGCACCACGTGCATACCTTCAGATCCTCTAGAACTGGAGTTACTGAGGGGTGTGAGCTGCCATGTGGGTGCTGGGACTTGAACCTGGGTTCTCTGGAAGAGCAGTCAGTCAGTACTCTTACCTGCTAAAACATCTCCAGGCCCGCCCAATTACCGTTTGTTTGTTTGTTTGTTTGTTTTCATTGCCAGCAGTCCTGAGGTCCATTTTGTGTCTTATACTCCTGGTTTCCGTGATAGTGATACACCACTGTCACCTATAAGCCCTGGCTTTTGCCATTTTCTCTCGTTTCTCACTAATGTCTGCCAGGTGGTGACATAAACAGTGACCCATCATTACCTTTCTTTAAATGTTTCATGATTACCTTTCTCTTGATAAACTCAGTTGCCCATCCTTAGCTACAGAGTGCCCAAGACACTAATGTAGAAGTCTCTGGCACAGGCTTGCCTGTAAGAAAGTAGTTGGTGAAGTTAGCATATTAACCTTATTGAAAATTACACCATTGTACCCTGAAGGGATTGGGAGGGTTTTTTTTTTTGTTTGTTTTTGTTTTTGTTTTGTTTTTAAGGATACTAGACGTACTGCTCTAAGCAAAGTGCATGTCTGTGGGGGCTGGGTGGGTTACAACTATCACTTCACTGTATAGATGAGGAAGTGGATATAGAAGTTAGGTAACATGCCCAAGGTCACTGAACTAGCTGGGGTAGTGGAGGAAGGCTCCTCTGAGCCAAGCATTCAGACTTCAGTTGCCCGAGGTGCCCAACCTCCATACTGCAAGGTGTTCCAATAACCTTTTCCTTTGCAGGGCTGGAGACAGCGCTTAGTTGGGTAGAGTGTTTGCCTCCTGTGCAGGAAGGCCTGGTTTGATCCTGCTTTTGAGTGTGTTGTCCCACACTTTCAATCCCAGCAGCTGGCAGGTAGAGACAGGAGGAACAGAGATTTAAGATCATCTATGGATACTTAGCAAGTTCAGGGCCAGCGTGGGATACTGGGGATCCTGCCTCCAGAACAAATTAACCATTTCCTTCGCTAGGAACTGTATTTTTCTTTTGGGGTGCTGGGGCTTCAACCCCACATGCTTGCCAAGTGCTCTTCTACTAAGTAACAGGAGAAGCTCATAGCCTATTTGTCTTTCTGTCTTTCTTTCTTTCTTTCTTTCTTTCTTTCTTTCTTTCTTTCTTTCTTCCTCTCTTTCTCAAGACAGGATTTCTCTGTATAGCCCTGGCCATCCTGGAATTTGCTCTGTAGACCGGCTTACCTTGAACTCAGAGATGCGCTTGCCTCTGCCTCCTCAGTATGCACCTGAGAAGTGAAGGTGTGCATCACCACACCCAGCTCTACTTATTTCAAATGGCATAGCAGTGGGGCATGGTAGTACTTGTGATCCCAATATTCAGGATGCTGAGACAGGTGGATTTTTTAGTTTGGGGCCAACCTGGGTTACATAGTGAGTTCAAGACACACCTGAGCTAAACTAGCAAAACTGTTTCAAAAGACCCAAATTAAAGCAAACCCTTAAATGGAATGTTAGCCCACTAACCAATCCCAAGACTTTCCTCAAGTCCAGCTTCTGTGCCATTCCCCAATCTTCCACATCATTCCCTAGTCACTGCCTCCAAGAGAAACGACGGCCTGGTGGGCAGATGGAGTCAGAAGCCCGGCTACTTTGCATTCCCTTTCTCCTGGAGCTATCTGGTCCTAGAGCAGCTAAGCCAGAAAGTAAAGATGACCCTAAGGGCAAGTTAGAAGCCCTCCCATTCTAGGAAAGATAGCAACTGCTTCCTCTTCCTAGAAAATAAGGAAGGTCTTAGAGAGGGCAGACACAGTCTGATGCCTAGGGGAAGCCTGTCTCCCGCCTGCCTTCCTAGCACCAGTTTCTAGTACGTAGCCACCTTCCCTTGCGGCAATGTTCTCTTCTGTCTTGGTTACCCCAGGACCAGGACAAACATTCACCACAACTGTAAAGATCTCAGTCAGAAGGTGACTGGACATAGCTGGATGTGATGACTCCGCTTGTAGTCCTAGCACTTGGGAAGGCTAAGGCAAGATCAGGAGTACAGGGGCAGCCTCAGCTACATAACGAGTTTGAGGCCATCATGGATTATGTGAGGCCCTGTCTCAAGAAAGAAACAGACAGGGCTGGCAAAGATGACTCAGAGGATACAGGTACTTTTGGCCAAGCCTGATGAGCTGAATTTGATGCCCATATTTGGAATTTTATTTGGAAGCAAATGAAGTCTTAGAGGTAGTTCTCTGAGCTCTGCACGCTCACTGTTGCATGCATAGAACCACATGGGCCAACACGCACACAAAATTATTTTTTACAAAAGAGAGAGAAAAGAAAGGAAGGAAGAAAAATAGATAGATGGCAAGACATGGGGGGTAAGAAAAGTGCCTATCCTTCATTAGGGCCTCCAGATGGCTTCTGTCTTCCTCACATCTGTATCTTAGTTCCCCAAAATAGTGATAATTCTCAGTTTACTACATAAAGAAGAAAAAGAAGAAGAGGAAGAGGAGGAGAAAGAAAAGGAGGAGGAAGAAGAGGAAGAGGAGGAGGAAGGCATCTCAAGCCAGGTGTGACAGCATACATCTATAATCCCAACTACTCCAAAGACTGAAGAACTAAGAGGAGGGCTGGGTATGGGCGGTACATGCCTGTAACCCCAGCATCCACAAGGTAGAAACAGGAGATGGCAGAGTACTTGAGACCAAACTTGGTCTATCTACCTAGCAAGCTCCAGGCCAGTCAAGGGTACAGTTTGAAGTTATCTCTCCAAACCAAACCAAACCAAACCAAACCAAACCAAACCACAATGAAATTCCAACAAATCAGAAAGACAGAGAGGGAAGGAGGGAAGAAGAGCAAAGAAGACTTGGGCTAGGTATATAACTCAAAGGTAAAGAACTTGCTCCGACATCCATAAAGCCCTGTGTTCTAATCCTTGCATACAAAGGCTAGGGGATGAGTAACCCGAGCTTTAGATGGTCCTAAAATCTATTCTGTTTACTTTAGCCTTTGACATTTACATTGCAAACGTATGCAGCCAGCTGAAGTTTGCTGAATTTGGTAGACATAAACCATCTTGAAGTTGTACTGCTGGAAGGATTTGGCAGAAAGTCACAGATCCTCAGCCCAGCCAATTCCTACGACTTAACCAGTGGCTTCCTCAGTAACTGAGATAGAGCCTTCTCTGAGATCAGCCACATACAGATGGAGATGTTCATGTTCGATGAGCCAATGGGTTGGGCTGTTTGCATTTGATGAGACTCAGAGGCAGGAGTCCGTGTACTGACCTGGAGGGTCCTCTCGAAACTGCAGTAGGTGCAGGCCACCCTTCTGGGTCAGGCTGCCGCCTTACTCTTCCTGGCATCTGCCCATCAGAGTGCTTCCCTTTGGCAGGCTCTTCACCTTCAAAGCGGAGATAAGAACTGCCTGGTTGCCCGCTCCAAGTGCTACCTGAAGATGGGAGACTTAGAGAAATCCTTGAATGATGCTGAAGCCTCACTTCAGAATGACCCGACTTTCTGCAAGGTGACTGCCGGATGGGAGGGCTCAGTCTTGCTTTCCATTACATTTCCATTACAACAGACTCTGGTTACTGGTAGTTGAAGAACCAGCTGGATCACTTGGTGTCTGATGCCCTTTCCTCTTCAGTGCTTGCCTGCCTCCCTGCCTCTCATAGTCCAACCTTGACCTCCAACCTGGGACCCTTCCATTCTAACATACAAGTCCTTTAAGGTCTTGTCTCTTAATCTGGGTTTGACTGTCTTTCATTCCAGGGGATCTTACAGAAGGCAGAGACACTGTACACCATGGGAGACTTTGAGTTTGCCCTGGTGTTCTATCATCGAGGCTACAAACTGAGACCTGACCGGGAATTCAAAGTTGGAATTCAGAAAGCCCAGGAAGCCATCAACAACTCGGTGGGAAGTGAGTGAGCAGGGGGCTATGACCTTATCCAGGAAGGCTTGGGAGGGTGAAGGGTGCAGAGTGCAAGCAGTGACCACTGGGGAGTCTCACACTTAGACTTGGTTGTCGCTGAGGTCCCCCTCTGTCTGAGGAGTGACCTTCCAGCCATGCTAGGTGGGCTGCTTTGAAGTTGTCCTTTCTGAAGTCATATATAGACTAGAGTTAGGTTCTGAGTCCAGCCTTTCTGAGGCTGGCTCCTCCCTCACCATACAAGTACCGAGGGTTAGTTTTATCCATCCGCTCCACAGCAGAGGGAAGAAGGAGGTGAGTGAGGACTTGTCCCTGTGGATAGCAAAGTGTGGAAATAGCATGTGACAGTCTCCCTTTATCTGGGATCTGTCTGTATTTGGAAATCTGGCTGCTGCTGTGGCCTTGGGCCAGCGGGGACCATCTAGTGTCTAGGACAGTGTTTTACCAATCACCCTGCACCATTCCTGGATTAGGGTGGCTTGAGGCCAGCTTTGCCAAGGCCTCCACCATCTCCTTGCCAAAGGCAGCCATTTCCACATAAAAGTATGTGATCGGTCATGCCTGAGAAGCTTGACCCTGCTCAGTCCCAGCCTTTGTCCTCCAGGTCCTTCTTCAATTAAGCTGGAGAACAAAGGAGACCTCTCCTTCTTAAGCAAGCAAGCTGAGGTAAGGTGCCTGGTTCTGAGGCCACTTATTACCTTCAAACCCCTACTAACATTCCATTGGGAACATTTCACCTCTGCCCATCATGGGCCACCGTGAGATTCTGCCACAGTTCCAGAGGTTATCTTGGGAATCCAGCTATACCCAACCAAGCATATTTCATAGTTCTCAGCCCACAGAGGGTCTTGTAGGAGCAGGACTTCAGAGTCTTAGACTCTCGATCCACACTGCATACTCTGAGAGCTCCTTACTGAGGCTCCCCTGAATGTTCCTCCATTTTCCAGAGTAAGAAAGCCCAACAGAAGCACCTACCTATAAAGCATCTCTCATACAACACCAAGAATGAAATCAAGCGGAAGGGTTCGCTCAAGAGCGAGAAGACGGTCAGGCAGCTGCTCGGGGAGCTGTATGTGGACAAGGAGTATCTGGAGAAGCTTCTTCTGGATGAAGGTTTCAGACTTGTTGCTGGCAGGGCTGGGGCAGTGGGTGGGAGCTTAAGGGACAGCCTGTCTGGGAATGCAGCCAAACCCAGACCTATAGAAAGGTTGTATAGCGTTCTCACCCGACTGAGGTCACTGGGGAGGCTAGGCAATGGGCTTCTGCTCATATCTGAACCCAAGAAGTCCACATTCAGGGCCCCCACTTTTTAGTATGTGGGCTCCTTCATCAACCTTACATCACTGTGACAGAACACCTGAGATAACCAGCTTGTAAGAAGGAGAGACGCTGGTCTGATAGAGTGACCGATCCCTTTCATCCCACCAGAGACAGAGGCAGAGGCAGGTAGGTCTCTGTGAGTTCAAGGCCAACCTAGTCAATGTAGCAAGTTCCAAGACAGCCAGGGCTATAGTGAGACCCTGTTTCAAAAAAAAAAAAAAAAGATTTACTTTGGCTTAAAGTTTCAGAGATTTTATAGGTATTCAGGTAACTCTTATTGTTTCAGGGCCTGTTGTATGAGGAGCACCCAGTAGGACAGAAGTGGCCAGGAAGTAACAAAAAAAAAGGAAGGGGCAGAGACTCTAATACACCCCCCCCCCCCACTGGAAGGCATGCCCCAGACAGTGTAACTTCCTGACAATAGGTTCCTCTTCCTAAAGGTTCTTCTACCATATTCCAGTGGTACACTGGCTAGGAACCAAGCCTTAACACATGAGGCCGTTAAGGGAGGGACATTCAGGAGGCAAATCATAACCATTGCTGTAGTCAGTATGGTGGGTAAAAGAACTTGATGGACAGGTGGACAGGTGGTGGGATATCTGACCATGTCAGGACTACATGTTCTGAAATGTCATCTGGCCCATCCCTCATTTCATAGACAAGGAAATAGAATTCTCTGAACGTCCAAGGCGACAAGCAAGTCAGTAGTGGTGTCACCAACAGAATCCAGTTCGATTCACTTTCCATCACACCGTGCTGGCAGAACCCTCAAACTTAGGCCTCCCACTAACCTGGCATGGGGGTATTGCTCTGAACTGATAAGCCTGAGCAGGGGACAAATGTGGAAACAAATGTCCTCTCTCCAAAACTGGTTTTCCTAAGGTCAACTTCAGGGTTCTCTGCAGGGTTTTGGCACATAACTTTACTGTTGGCACATCTCCTTGGTAACAAGCCTGAAGGCTTCCTGGTCTCTAGAGGGCCTGCCATGGAAGGCAGGAGTGGCCTGAGCACTTATCCCAAGTGGCCTTGCGTCATTTCAATTGGCCCTCAGCTCTGGCCACACAGTAGACAGGATGAAGCCACACCCCTACAGCTCCCAGCATGCACCAGCTCACCTGGCACCTGGATGCCCGATGAGGCCTGGCAACGTGGACCAGGGTTTGCATTCAGACTCTTCTTTATTCCCCGAGGACACAGCTTGAAAGGAGGGACCCTTGAGTACAGGCTTCTCAGAAAGTTATCCAAGTGACCCTTCTTGTCCCTCCTATTTTGCCAGAAAAAGGTTCATACCAAGAATGTCCACCTAGCTTTCCATCGCCACCCCCATACTCCCCAGTTCCTCACTGCTGGGGCAACTGCAGGCAGGGGTCCTCACGGGGCCCTACAGCAAGGGCTCCAACCCTAGAAAGGGTGACTCCCCTACATGTGTGATCTCCTTGATGCCTCTCCACAGATCTCATCAAAGGCACCATTAAGAAAGGCCTGACCGTGGAGGACCTCATCATGACTGGCATCAACTACCTGGACACCCGCAGCAACTTCTGGAGGCAGCAGAAGCCCATCTATGCCAGGGAGCGAGACCGGAAGCTGATGCAAGAGAAGTGGCTGAGGGACCGGAAACGCAGCCCCTCACAGACAGCCCACTACATCCTCAAGAGCCTAGAGGACATTGACATGTGTGGGTAGTAGTCTCGGGGGTGGGGGATGGGATGAGGCAACATGATAGCTGGAGCCTCGGAGCCCGAGCCTCGGTGACCTGTGGATGGAAATTATTATCTGGGAGGAGTTAGCCCATCAACACAGAGTTGACCTCCTTGTCAACTCCTTCTCTCCCCAGTGTTGACCAGTGGCAGTGCTGAAGGGAGCCTTCAAAAAGCTGAGAAAGTACTTAAAAAGGTTCTGGAATGGAACCAGGACGAGGTACCCAACAAGGATGAGCTGGTCGGGAACTTGTACAGCTGCATAGGCAACGCCCAGATTGAGCTGGGGCAGATGGTGGCTGCCTTGCAGAGCCACAGAAAGGACCTGGAAATCGCCAAGGAACAGTGAGTGCCCTGTGGTGGCCAAGGTCCCTAGGCCTCTGAGAGCCTTTGCCAGGGCCGCTCATAGGTCGTTCCTACTTTCTGTCCCGCAGGGCAGGCCTGAGGGAGAGTCCAGTGCAGTTGGGGTTGAATACTCAGGACTGAGGTTAGAAAGCAAACCTAGGCTGCTAACTTTTTATTTTTTTTAATCACACACAGAAGCATAATGGCTAAATATTCCAGTGAGCTCACAGTGCAGTGGTCTGGCTCTTGGTGTTTGTTTTTTAATTTTTGTATCAGGCCCTAGGCATACCAGATATTTCTGGCATTAGGAACATAACAGTGTCCAGCTATAGCTTCAGATATCTGGCAGAAAAAAAAAAGTGGCATAGCCATTAAATTGCAATTGTGCTCCTATTAAAAAAGCAAAAGGTACCAGTGAGGATGCCTGGGTGGGGATGTTGGTCTAGCATGCTGGCTTTGTGGAAAGATCTGAGGCTGGAGGAAGCTTCAGGCTGGAGTAAGAGAGGGGCCAAGAGGAAGCTGGACAAAGTCAGGCAAGGCTAAATGAACCATGGGGTAACCCAGGGGATAAAGTCTGGGGCCCAGTAGATCCAACTGGGCCGTAGAATCTTAGGCAAGTTACTTCCCCACCCAGTCTTAGTGTTTCCACTCAGTACAGTGTGCTCGGCTGTCCCTACCCTGGTGTGGAAGGGAGGATAGATGGAAAGGTACAGGCCAAGAACTTGAGACAATAGGGGTGGGAATATAGCTCAGTGGTAGGGCAGTTCCAGTTCACAAACAGACATGCACACAGACATACCATACCATACACATTCATAGACAGACACACATCACACACACACACACACACACACACACACACAGAGACATGCCATACACACAGACACAAACATACACCACACATATGGACATACCATTCATACACACACACACACACACACACCATATACCATACAAAGGCAGATATACACCGCACACACACACAAACATACCATACACACACTCAGACACACATAACATACACATATGTATATATATATACTATACATACACAGACACACACAGAGTTATACCATACACACTCACAGACGACACACACATACTCAAACACACATAACACACACATACACACAGATATACTATACACACTCACACATACACACACAGATATACCATGCACACTCACAGACAACACACACACACACACACACACACGAGGAAAACAGAGACCAGAGACCCAAGACCGTCCCTATTTTAACAGTGATACCTAGTCTCCCTGAAATGAGCTGTTCTCAACTTGAGACTTCCTGACAGGGAATCCATCATTCTCAGGGGATACTGATTTTTTTAAATTTATTATATATTTGTTCATGCATTTATTCATTGTATGCATGAATAAATGCATACAATATGCATTGAATGCCAGAGCATTTGTGTGATCAGAGGAACAGTTGTGGAAACCACTTCTCCTATCACGTGGGTCCCAGGATCAAGCTTAGGCCATGAGGGTTGGCAGCAAGCACCTCCATCCACTGAACCATCTCCCCAGCCCTGAGCATCATGGTTCTAAGTCCTTTGGAGTCTTTCTTGGCGACGGCGTCCATTCAGCCACAGTTCTGAACTCTTCGCCAACTTGTATGTTGTTCAGTTTGCAGTGGATTGTTGGCACGTTCTTGATCTAATGGCTTCTCTATACTGCCACCAAGTGGGGACCATGCTTTACCACATGAGCCCTTTGGGGAGACAGTTCTTGTTCAAACTGTACCACTCACCACTTTCACTCAGTGCCTCAGCCCTTAGCCACAACTTCTCTCTGTCTCTGTCTCTGTCTCTGTCTCTCTCGCTCGCTTGCTCGCTCTCACAGGTCTTCAAAGCCACACTGCCCTTTGCCAGCTCTCCTTCCGGGTGACCCATGGGAATACTTTAGTATCCATCATAATACTGCTATCAGCCCTCCCCAAAATGGGCTTTTCCCAAGAGGTAAGGCTTCCCAAGATAACAGGCCACGGCTTTCGGGCCATGACCCCTGGTTGACTACAGTGCCACTCACAGCCGTGCACACTGGCTCCAGCTCTCTCCTCACTTAGCCACCATGCTCTCAGTGCCACCCACACCTGGCCAGTTTCCTGTATGTCTCCTAAGGGCTAAGGAGGGAGATCGAGTTATCAGCCATTAGAATGGAGCAAGGGGGTGGGATGGACCTAGAGTTGGAGACAGACACATCCTTGATTTCTAGTTCTGTCACACTCAGAGCTGTGTGGATGTAAGCCGGTCATCCCCTCGGTGTCCTCACCTGTGTGTACTGAAGGCCTAATGATACCACCTGGCAGGGATCATGAGGGTTAAATAAAACGTGCTCCCCCTGAGTATCTTAATCGCAGCACTTGGGGGACAAAGGTAGTTGGAATTCTGTGAGTTCTAGGCCAGTCAAGACTACATAGCCAGACTCTGTTTCAAAGAGAAAAAAAAAGTATATATAACCCCTTGGATGCAACCATCTCCCATAGATCTTTTTACTTCTCTCACAGGCCCCAGCCCTATTGTTTAACACACTCCAAGGCCTTTCTCTTTGAACGTCCTGTAAGCAATCCCACATGTAACCAATCACAGGCTGTCCCTTACATCTGTCCTGCACATACTGCCACAGGAGCCCCTGAACCTTAGCTACTCCCTAGAGAAAACCCAGGAGGCTTCTGGGTATCTCCCTCCCTCTGTCCTGCTCATGTCCTGACCACTCACCCTGAGCTTCCTCAGCTTCTCCCATGAAAGAAAACCCCAGTGGTTGCAGGCTGCTCTCAGTCAGTTAGGCTTTCTTTGGGCCTCAGCCAGCAAAGAGCTCTCTGCAGGTCGTTCCGCCCTTGAAAGGATCCCAGCTTTGCTTTTGCCTCCTTCAACAGGGTGTCCCTTTCCTCAGAGCTGGCTCTGTCAAGCTAATCCCACTCATTCATCAGACCCTGGAGTCAGGGTCTCACTCTAGGAAAGCCTTTGACCCTGAGTTGGGGTAGGGATGGAATAAGTGATTCAGAAATCCCACCTCCCCATCCTCTTAGACACTGGGCTTTAGGAAGAGAGTCACTCTCCTGTTACCAGTTTTTGCCACATAACTGGAGTGTTGTATCTGAGTACAGAATTCTAGACAACCTTCTTCCCTTTTTTATTTGTGTGTGTTTTGAGACATGATTTCACTAAGTAGCCCCAGGCTGGCCTCTAACTCCTGATCCTGCTACCTCTCTCTCTCTCCCAGGAGCTAGGATCACAAGCTCAGGCCACTTGGCTTGGCTAGTTTCTGCCTTTTCACCATCTGCAAACAGGGCCTTACCTAGAAGCTCCAGTCTAAATGAGTTCTATGCAGCCCTCCGACGTTCTCTTCAGCCACTTAGAGACTAGCCAGTGACTCGTTCCAGAGGCTTCTAGATTTTCCAGTGCTCATTTATTTCTTGGGTGGATGTAGATTTGACTTACGTGCCTTCCTGTTGCTGGTAGTTTGTTGTTGTTTTCATTGAGATAAGATTTCAAGTAACCCAGATTGGCTTGAATTCACTATGTAACCGAGGTTGATTGTGAACTCCTTGGCCTCCTGGCTCTACCTCCCTAATAGGTGCGCACCACCATGCTAGGTGTGCACCCACAGGATTGGACACTTCTTAACTTCCTGGCTGTTGGAATTATAGACGTGCACTTTCGTGCCGGGTTTATGTGGTGGTTGGAGGATCAAACACAGGGCCTTGTGTATCTCCCCGGCCCTTGCATTATGAACATTTGTGACGGGCTGGAACCTAGGCCTCACGCAAGTACTCTTAATACTGAGCCACATATTCAACCTTCATTTTTTTGTCTTTTGTTTTTAAACAAGATCTCACTATGTAGCCGTGGCTCGCCTAAAACTCACTGTATAGACCAATCTGGCTTCGATCTCACAGAAATCCATCTGCATCCGCCTCTGGGATTAAAGACATAAGGGTGTATACCACCACTGTTGGCAGCCCTCTTACTGATAGTATGAATAAATTAAGAAGCCACAGGATTTACCTGTCACACCACAGTAGATTACTCACTTTCTTTTAACGTTTTGGTGGTGTCGGGGAGCCAACCCAGGACGCTAGGCAGGCTCTACCACTGGGTCATCCACCCTAGCCCCAGGGGAGCCCACTCTGGAAGGGAAAACCTATCTCAGGCAGACTGTGAGAGCAGCTGTGGCGGAGGGTCCGTAGAGACACGGGCAGGAACACTACCAGAGAGGGGATGTGGGACCGGAGGCTTGGATTGGAAATGAGGAGGCCAAGGACCATCCTTAAGGGAGTCTGGCTTTACAGAAAGTTCTGCCACACTAGGTTTGACTCAAAACTGTGCGGAAGTCTCTCACCCCACCTTCTGCTAGTTCCCCTGGGACCTCACTGGTGTCTGTTCTTGTTTATGACATGCTCGTGGACTTAGACACTTACAGAGGATTTTTCAAAACAAGAATTCATTTCAGTGTTTTAAAATGAATGAAAGAGATCTGATAGTCTCCTATGTCAGGGGATCTTACAGAAGGCAGAGACACTGTACACCATGGGAGACTTTGAGTTTGCCCTGGTGTTCTATCATTGAGGCTACAAACTGAGACCTGACTGGGAATTCAAAGTTGGAATTCAGAAAGCCCAGGAAGCCATCAACAACTCGGTGGGAAGTGAGTGAGCAGGGGGCTATGACCTTATCCAGGAAGGCTTGGGAGGGTGAAGGGTGCAGAGTGCAAGCAGTGACCACCGGGGAGTCTCACACTTAGACTTGGTTGTCGCTGAGGTCCCCCTCTGTCTGAGGAGTGACCTTCCAGCCATGCTAGGTGGGTTGCTTTGAAGCACTGTGATCTGAAGTCATAGGTTAGAGTGAGGTCTAATCTCCAGTGCAAACAGACAACCAAAGGCTCATACCCTTTTGTTTTGTTTGGCTTGGTTTTGTTTTTGAAACAGGGTCTCATGTAGCTCAGGCTAACCTGAAACTCATAGTGTAGCTGAAGCTAGCCTTGAACTCCTGATCTTTCTGCCTCAGCCTCATGAGTGCTAGAAATAATTGTGTGAGCCACTATGATGTGCTGTTTTTGTTTTAAAATGGCAGTCTTACTATATAGCCCAGGCTGGCCTCAAACGCCTGGCTCAAGTGATTCTTCTGTTGCAGCCTACTGGGTAGATTGTAACTTCTGCCATGTGCCAACATGCCAGGCCCTGGCTTCACAGAAAGGTGCTGAAAAGAAGATGTGGAGAAGTCGGCCTGAGATGGGAAAGAGTGAGGTGCTATGGGAGCAGATCTGTGTCTGAGAGCTGTTAAAAGTTAAAATGGAGTCACCGATGCTAAATTTCCCATTACTAAGCTGAAACTACACTGCTCAGTTGACCCGAGAAAAGAGTATTACAGAGATAACTGCCCTGTGTGATAAATGGGCCAGTTTCAATTGGCAAGATAATAAAGTCTCCCTTTATCTTAATCCTTACAGGGAAAAGGTAACAGGAAGTAACCCGATGCTAGTCGATCTTATTTTTCTATTTTTCTGTCTCTGTGTCTTGGCCTTAAATGGAAAGTAATTTGGAAAAGACCACCCTCTTCCAACATCCTCCATTCCCTCCATCTTCCTCCATCCCCTCCATCCTCTTCCATCCTCCTCCATCCTCCTCCATCCTCCTCCATTCTCCTCCATCCTCCTCCATCCTCTTCCATCATCCTCCATCCTCCTGTACCCTCCCCCACCCTCCTCCATTCTCCATCCTCCTCCATTCTCCTCCATCCTCCTCCATTCTCCTCCATCCTCCTCCATCCTCTTCCATCATCCTCCATCCTCCTGTACCCTCCCCCACCCTCCTCCATTCTCCATCCTCCTCCATTCTCCTCCATCCTCCTCCATCCTCTTCCACCTTCCTCCACCTTCCTCCACCTTCCTCCACCCTCCTCCACCCTCCTCCATCCCCTCCATCCTCTTCCACCCTCCTCCACCCTCCTCCATCCCCTCCATCCTCTTCCACCCTCCTCCATCCTCCTCCATCTCCTCCATCCTTCTCCACCCTCCTCCATCCTCTTTTTTCTTGCTTGCTTATCTGTGTTTTCTTGACCCTCTTTCTAGTTTTATATTTACTCTGTTCAGTTCACTGAAATAATTATTCTATTTTGTGGGATGAAGCCTTGCTAGATTCTAGAAGCAAAAGTAAAGCTGATTATAATCTTTGAGCTAAGTTTTAATTGTTTCTTTTGATGGTGAGAGGGAATTTTTAAAAATTATTTGTGTATGTATGTGTGTCTATGCTATTATAAATGTACATGTAATTGTGAGAATGTACAGAAAGCAATGGAGACCAGAAGATGTTGGCCGTCCACCTCTAGCCTATTCTTTTGAGATGGTGTCTTTTCCTAAACCAGGGCCTACCATCCTACTTTTCTTGGCTAAGCATTCTCTCTCTCTCTCTTCTCTGTCTCTCTGTCTCTCTGTCTCTCTGTCTCTCTGTCTCTCTGTCTCTCTGTCTCTCTGTCTCTCTGTCTCTCCCTGTCTCTCTCCCTCTCCCTCTCCCTCTCCCTCTCCCTCTCCCTCTCCCTCTCCCTCTCCCTCTCCCTCTCCCTCTCCCTCTCCCTCTCCCTCTCCCTCTCCCTCTCCCTCTCCCTCTCCCTCATCTCTATCTCTCTGTGTGTGCTCACGCATGCAAGCATGCACGTACATCCATTCCATGGCTCTTTTGCCCTTTCTGCATCTTCAAAGCATAGGCCCACATAGATACATAGACATATTTCCCCCTCTGTTGCTGGGGAAAGCTCAGGGCCTTACGTATGCTAAGCAAGCACTGCGTGACTGAACTACACTCCCAGCCCCCTGACTTTTTCACTTCATACATCATGAACTCTTTTTCACATCTACCAATTACCATTATTAAGTAACCTCTAATAGGTTGTTTCTAAAATTAAAAAAAAAAAACATTTTAATTGTTGTTCTTGTTACATTATCTTGAGGTAAAGTCTAGAGGAAAATTGTTGAACCAAAGGGACATCTTTGTAAACTGTCAATCTTGGAAGGATCCTGATGATGCCCGTCTCAGGCTAAGGGCACAGATGGGTCTGTGTGACACAGCCTTGTCAACCTGGACATCTCCCCCCTTGGAACTCTGAATTCCTGGAGCCTGGGCCCTGGTGTTTGCCTTTTTCATCGTAATATCTGATTTCTACTTAATGGCTGTTTTGACTGCTTCTCCACAGTGACCTTCCAGATGCAAAATCAAGAGCCCTTGACAATATTGGCAGAGTTTTTGCCAGAGTTGGGAAATTCCAGCAAGCCATTGACACGTAAGTAACACAACTGCCCCTTCCCCACCCTGGGATCAGGACTTCTTTCCCTCGCACTGGGCTTCCAGCCTGGGGACATAAAGCCAGACATAAAGCATTAGTAAATGAACTGAACTTAGAACCGGGTGTGACCAATCATGCAAGTTATTCTAGTTATTTAGGGGGCCTAGGTAGGAGCGTTGTCCGTTCTGGGCCAGATAGAGCTACAGAGCAAAAGCCTATTGGAGAAGAGGAAGGGGAGGAGCAGGAAGAAGAGAAGGAGGAAGAGGAAGAGGAAGAAGAGGAAGGAAGGAAGGAAGGAAGGAAGGAAGGAAGGAAGGAAGGAAGGAAGGAAAGGGGAAAGGAAAAGAGGACCGGATGACCTAGACTCCTGGCTCTGCTGGGTGACAGTTGAAGCCCTAGTCTTTGGTCTATCCTTTGGTACTGGAGATCAACCCCAAGGCCTGGCATATGGAACAGCAGTACTCAGCCAGCACGTTACCTTGTCAACTTCAACAAGTCCCTTTTATTCACCACCACTGAGCCCACCTCCCCAAACTGACCAGATACTTTCAAGCTTTTCTCCCCCTTTGGCGTAGAAGTGTTTTGCTTGTATGCTTGCCTGTGCACATGTGCCTGGTTCCCAGGAAGGCCAGAAGAGGTCATCAGATTACCTGGGACTAGGAACAAATGTGAGCTGACATGTGGGTCCTAGGACTTGAACCTGGGTCATCTAGAAGAACAGCCAGTGCTCTGAACCTCTGAGCCATCTCTCCAGCCCCTGAATAAATCACTTTTAAGCTCTGGATCTTCTAATTTGAATAAGTCAGTGGAAGAAAACCAACATTTTCTCAGCATTTTCAAGCTATCAGAGGCACCCAGAATTATTCTCGGGCTTGAGAATTACATGGCCTTGGGCTGGTGACCTAGCTAGCTCAGAGGGTAATGAACCACCATACATAACTACTCAGGTTTGGTCCCTGGACCCCAAAAGGAAAGAACAAGCTTTTGCAAGTTGTCCCTTGGCTCCATATCATGCCATGGCATCTGCAAACACACACACACACACACACACACACACACGTGATGAAAATAAATACAGTTAAAATTTGAAAACTAATTACTCGGTCTTACCCTTGGAAATTTTAATTCCTCTCTCTCTCTCTCTCTCTCTCTCTCTCTCTCTCTCTCTCTCTCTCTCTCTCTTTCTTTTCTATTTTTGATTTTTCGAGACAGGGTTTTGCTCTGTAGCCCTGGCTGTCCTGGAACTCACTCTGTAGACCAGGCTGGCTTCAAATTCTCAGAGATCCGCCTGCCTCTGCCTCCTAATAAGCTCTGGGATCAAAGGTGTGCGCCACCACTGCCCAACTAAGAAGTCATTTTAAATCTATTATTATTTATTATTTACTATTTATTATTGTTGTGTGTGTTGTATGTGTGATGTGAGAATGGGGAGCAGGCATTTGTGTCTGACTAATTACTTGTGATGGCCAGAGGAGAACTTTGTGGAGTCAGATTTCCTTCTCTATACTTCCACTGGTTCTAGGATTAGACTCGGGCCACCAGGTTTGTTGGGCAATTCCTGCCCCATGGAGCTGTCTCACCAGCCTGGAACTCATTTCTAAGTGTCTCTTACTTTAGAGCTGATAGACCAAGGGACCTTTGTGACTTCCTTAGAGGCTCCTCCATGACTTTGTGTGACTGTGTAGGGTTTAGGGGGACTGCATCTCAACTCCCCAGATGGTCTATTTGAGGTCTAACCTTGAGGTTGGTTATCTGTTCAGTGGGGTAGGTGGGCATGGCCCTAGGGAGCCTCAGAGGCAGCCCAGACCCAGAGAGCCAGCTTCCTCGGCTGCAGCCACCCTTTCTGGAGAGACACTGTCCTTCAGGCCTCTGACACTTGTTCACCAAGCATCCATCCAGGTCACGTGATTTGGTGTCCTGATGCCCTTGGTGTCTGTGTACTGGAATGTGGTTCCTCCCAGTTGTTCAGTCACTTGAACTCACACTGTCTTGGCTCAGCCTCCCCAGTGCTTGGAATTACAGATCTGTGCCACTGAGCCTAGCTTAGTGATTCTGGAAAGCTATTTTTGTTCAGTTGCTTTTGTTGTTTTCTTACTGTTTGATTTTTGCAGTGGTAGAATTAGTCTAGGGTCTCATGCTTACTAGGCAATCACTCTACCACTAAGCAATCCCGCCAGCCCCCAGCTATCCCTTCCTTCCTTCCTTCCTTCCTTCCTTTCTTTCTTTCTTTCTTTCTTTCTGTCTTTCTTTCTTTGTTTTTTTTGTTTTTGTTTTGTTTTTCGAGACAGGGTTTCAAATCTGTGTCCTGGCTGTCCTGGAACTCACTCTGTAGACCAGGCTGGCCTCCAACTCAGAAATTTGCCTGCCTCTGCTTCCCAAGTGCTGGGAGTAAAGGCGTGTGCCACCACTGACCGGCAAGATACCTCTTTCAAACATTATTTTCAGTGGTTATGCTAAATTTGATTCCACAGATGTCACCAAAAATAGCTCTGACAGTTTGGCAATATGTTGGTACTTACTGATTCTGCTCTGGATCGAACTGGAAGAGTGCGTTTTCGTCTGCTCCCACAGGAAGCCTGGGTCTGCCGTGGCTGAGCACAGAGCTGGAAAGGAGCTGACCCAGTTCTTCTTTTCCTCAGGTGGGAGGAGAAGATCCCTCTAGCCAAAACCACCCTGGAGAAGACCTGGCTCTTCCATGAGATTGGCCGCTGTTACTTGGAGCTGGACCAGGCGTGGCAGGCCCAGAGCTATGGTGAAAAGTCTCAGCAGTACGCTGAGGAGGAAGGGGATCTCGAGTGGCAGCTGAATGCCAGTGTTCTGGTGGCACAGGCCCAAGGTAAGGGCTCAGAGACTCCCACCCTACCTTATTTCTCCCAGTGCCAGGCCTGTGGACGACAGTCCAGAGGGCTGGGTCTAGCATCTCTGCGCCTCCATTCTTACCATAATTTTGACAATGAGGACAAGCAACTTCTTTTTGTTTGTTTGTTTGTTTGTTTGGTTCTCTATTTGGGTGCTTTGTTTTGATGAATTAATGAATTAATTTAATTAGTAGGTTAGTTTTGTTTTTTGAGACAGAGTTTCTCTGTGGAGCCTAGTTGTCCTGAAACGCACTCTGTAGACCAGGCTGGCCTTGAACTCACAGATCCTCCTGCCTCTGCCTCCCTGCTTTGTTTTAATTTTTAAACAATATTTTTATTATTTCTTTGAAGATTTCACAGACATCTTCAGTTCCCCTCCTCCAGTTCCTTCCAGATCCACCACCATTTCCCTTCCCACCTGACTTTGTGTTATCTTTTGTTCCAATTTGTGTTTGCCCAGCTACTCTTGGGTGTGGGGCCTGCCTTAGAGTGTGAGCTACCTAGGGGGGGGGGGTCATGCCATGAAAGAGAACTGACCTCCCATCTCCAGACAGTTCTCAACTTAGGGCGGGAATTTGTTCCATCTCTCCTTTTCCATGCTGGTATTTTCTGAGGCTCAGCCTTGTCCAAGTCTTCTGAAAGCTGCCCTAACTGCTGTGCGTTTATATCACAACTATCCTGCTGTGTTTAGAAAACACCGTTGTTGTGAAATCGCCCATCTGGCTCTTAACAATCCTCCTGCTCCCTCCTCTGTGAAGATCCCTGAGACCTGGGATGATACGGACATCCCACTTAGGCTGGGCACTCTGCAGTCCGTTATCCTCTGCAGAGGTTCTGGGTCTCTATCTTAATTCCCATTTGCTGCAAGAGGAAGTCGAGAGCCGTGCTTAGGAGTCGTTAGGAGTCAGTTGGATGCTAGATTGATTCAGCCGAATGACGGTAGTGTGTTCTCTCCTAGGGCCTTGTAACTTATCTGGCCACAGGTTCTTGGCCCCATAAACAGTGCCAGCTATGGATTCTGTCTTGTAGACTGGGGCCTTAAACACCTACCACCCTACCCCCACCCTCAAAAACAGTGGTTGGATATTTCTATATCTCTTCTGCCACTTTTGCAGCTGTGGGTATATCTTGCTAGGCCAGTCATTATTTGGGTAAAAATGGTGCTTATTTGTTTTCCTTGGGCGGTGTGCATCTCTGCCGAGCCGAAACTCCAGGCTCCAAAAAGGAGCTCTTTTAAGGGCACAGATCTTTTACTCTGTCACTCGGCGGATTGGTCTAGGCTTAGCTCCAGCACTAGCAGGCTGGGTGTTCTCTGTCCCATCAGAGGAAGGGACTGGAGGTTCCAACAGCCGTCCATGGTACACACCCATCTCCCCATGTTTCCCTGCTCTCCAGTGGGATGGTGGTGGTGGTGATGATGGTGATGATGATGGTGGTGGTGGTGATGAGGATGAGGATGAGGATGAGGATGGTGATTAGCATATGTTGTATGTATTGTGTGCATGCACCTATGCACACATGTGCAGAGACTGGAGAATGATACAGGACGACTTCCTCTCAGGATCTTTCTGTTTCAGCCAGGTTGGATGGTGAATGAATGAATTGGGATCTACCTGTACCTGCCTCCCAGTGTTACAGCTACAGGCAGAGCTCCTGCCTTTAACACCGGTACTGAGGATTTGAACTCAGGTCCTCATGCTTACATTGCAAGTGCATTTGCCCATTGAGCCGTCTCTTTATCTCACTAGGTTGGCTTTTGTTGCTGGGTCCGCACCCCACTCCCCGAGACAGGGTTTCTCTGTGTAGCCCTGGCTGTTCTGGAACTCGCTTTGTAGACCAGGCTGGCCTTGAACTCAGAGAGATCCACCTGCCTCACTGGGATTAGAGAGGCATGTGTCACCCCCACCTGGCTCTCCCCATTTTGTTTTGTTTGTGTTGAAAGAAAGAAAGGAAGGAAGGAAGGAAGGAAGGAAGGAAGGAAGGAAGGAAGGAAGGAAAAAGGGAAAAGGAGACAGGGTCTTATGAGTCTCAGGCTGGTCTTGAACTTGACACATAGCCAGTAAGGACCTTACACTTCTACTGTCTCCACCTCCCAAGTGCTGGAGTTACAGGTGTGTCTCCACTCCCAGTTTCTGCAGTGCTCAGAGTCAAATCCAGGGGTTCATGCATCATAGCCTCTACCAACTGAGCCATGTCCCCCACTCTACTCTACACTGTGTTTTCAGAAAGCTACCTAAAGGTACGGATTGCCTCTCCAGGAACCATTCCCAGACGGGATTACAGTCCCCACCCTGGAGGTACACGTCGCCCACACCGTTCCTATCCTAAGATGGCTCCCCTCACTGAGGGCCTGGGAGCTACAGAGCTGGTCCCCGTGTCCCAGTCCTTAGTGCTGCACAGACCAGGAACACGCTCCAAACATGGGGCCAGGCTCCTCAGTGGTCCTCTGGAGCTGATCCCAGCAGACACAGACTTCTAATGGGTCCTGGCAGACCAGGGGCTCTGTCAAGCTGTACAGAGTGTCTCAGTTTGTTCTTTGCCTTCTTTCCCGATCCCCAGTGAAGCTGAGAGACTTTGAGTCAGCTGTGAATAACTTCGAGAAGGCCCTGGAGAGAGCCAAGCTGGTCCACAACAACGAGGCGCAGCAGGCCATCATCAGCGTAAGCACCTGTCCGCTGCAGGGCCGGGGAGGCGCGGAGTGGGAGTGGGGGGCTGTGCTCTCCCCCCCCCTTAGCCTTTCCCCAGCTGCTTATTACCCACCTGCCACAGCACACACGCTGGCAGGGCACTGGCCATCTGTACAGCAGCAACTGGTCCAAGTAGTGGTTTGATTTGAAACAAACAAAAGAAACAGAACTTTTACTAAACAATCACCTCTTCAATGTGCCAAGCACTCTGACACTTCCTACTGTCTTCTTTATGTATTATTAATACAATTATCCATTAATTAATGAGATATGAGGGCCTCTTTCCATTGCCCAGGCTGACCTCAACCTCCTAGACTCAAATGGTCCTCCTGCCTCAGGCTCCAATGTAGCTGAGACTATAAGACTCTAGGTTTGGCCATTACAGTACACACGGCTTTCCATTTTCCCTTGTTTGATGCTGATGGACATTTCCTCTTCCTTCTTTTTCTATTCTCTCTCTCTCTCTCTCTCTCTCTCTCTCTCTCTCTCTCTCTCTGTGTGTGTGTGTGTGTGTGTGTGTGTGTGTGTGTGTGTGTGTACGTGTACATGTGGGGGCCCAAGGTTAACACTGGGAATCATCCTTGCCGTCTCCCTCACCTCAATCACTGAGACGAGGTCTCTCCAGCAAACCCAGAGCTCGGTGTCATACCCAGACTAGCCTCACTAGCTAATAACCTTACTCACTAGGATACCCTGGTTTGGCCTGTGGAGACTGGAATTCCAGGAGGTTACCACATCTACCTAGAATCCCGGGTTCTGGAATCCAAACTAGTTCCCCAGATGGTGCAGTAAGTGTATATGACCTTGGCACCATCACCCCATCAACTGATTTTAGCACTTGCACTTTAAGACTGCTATGTCCTCCAGGGCCAGCTGGGAACATCTGGGCTCTCGTTCTCTTGCCTCCACCCTGGTCTCTGGAAGAAGGCTCTGTGGAGCTAGGAAGGCCTTTGGTATCCTCCCTGTGGGGCTCTCCAGCCTTCAGCTGCCCAGGTCCCAGCCAAAGCCAGCCTCCTACCCTTTCTCTAACAGACCGTCTTGTGCCCATGAACAAGTGCTTTAATCTCTGTCTAGAATTTTCTAAGTCCTCTTGGGTTTGCCTCCTCCAGGAAGCTCTCAGCCAACCCCTAAGTGTTAGCTTCCAGATCCTGGGGGGGGGCCTTCCTTGACCCCCTCAGTTTGCAGTCACCCAGCCACGCCCAGGAGGCAGCTGCTGGCCTACTTTAAGACTGCAAAGTTCAGTTTCTTAGTCAGTAGCCATATTTCAAGTGCACAGTAGCCACATGTGGCTGGTGGGAGCACACGGTACAGACCTAGAATAGTCCCACTATTACAGACATTCCTGTTGGGCAGTGCTGGCCTAGACTACAAGTGCCAGGGGCAGAGTCCACAAGTTAAATGAGGCGAAGCCAGGAGGTACTTCAGGCTTGTCTAGCCCACCCCAGTCTCCTCCCAAAGATACTGCTCCAGGTGGAAGTAGGACCTCAGCCAAGTCCAGTGATGCCCACTTCAGGGGTCCCCACCCATCTATACCTCTTCCTCCTTACCAGAGTCCTCGGGCACTTTCCACAGTGCCATTCTTGAGGCATACAGGTACAGGCGTCCCCCCAGTAACCATCTGCTAGAGTGGGTTTCGATGGGGGGACCTCTCCTCTAAAGCAGGCCCCTGGCTGAGAGGTGAGAGCACACAGCTCAGCAATATTGACATGGTCCAAGGGACCAGACTGGAGATATAGGTAGCAGGAGCTTGAGCAAGGAACAGGCCACCTTGACAGTGACAACCCAAGGATGCACCCAATAGGAGATAGGCCTCAGGCTGAGCTTTGGAGGACAAGCAGGATTGGTCAGGAATAGCGGGGCGCAGGATGGGGGGGGGTGTGGGAGCTGTGCTGGAAGGACAGGGGATGCCAAAAAAGAGACCTTTTGGGAGGAAAGTTTGTGGTGTGTTTGGAATGACCGTAGCTAGAAAAAAAATCCCTCCCAAGAGACCCCAATGGGTGCCCCTGCTGCTTCTGTATTTCTCAGGGTAGCTTAGGCCTGCCATATCGCTGCCCATTTCTTGTTGAGGGACACCTCAGAATTCCTGCCTTCACTCCAGCCCTGCCACGTGCTCCACGAGTCTCCTCGCTTATGGCCTCTCAGACTTGATCCTCGTGACCACCCACAGAGAGCACAAGTATTTATTGAGCACAGTTAGTGTAAGGTGGCTGAGTCCATGCATGGCTGGCTGTGATTCTGGCCCCATAAGAAGCTTGGTGTCTGCAGGAAAACCAAGGCAAAAGCATGAGCCCTTGTTTGTGAGTGAAGACCCCCATACTCGGGAGACCCTTCCTCAAGCCTCCAGATTTCGACCACCCAAAAATCACAAGAAACCATACCTGGATGCAATCAGCAGAGGTTTATTAGGGGAGGAGCCGGCAGTCAAAAACGACAAGCTCTTTAGCTCCAAGAGCAGGGTTTTTGGCCCCGTGTGGTGGGTTAAAGGGTCTTTTATAGCATGGGGTGGGGGGAGGAAGGCATTTTCGCGCGCTTACACATGATTGGTTGTTTTACAAATTTTGAACATAGCACTGGGAAGACCAAGGGAGGGGTAACCAAGAACAGTGGAACATTTCAGAGAATCTAGCCCAAATGATCTAGAGTCATGTGAGATCACTCTGCACACTCATTCTTCTCAAAAATGTGGTTTTCACCATGCTATTGTGTCCTATCCTGCCATTTCAGATTACTATCTTTACTTTTTCCGGCTATAGGGCTATGGCCCCACCTAGGTGGTAGCATCTTTATCTGTAGTCAGGAATGCCTTCCTGCCTTGGGCGAGGCTTGGGGAATGTAATCCAGCAAGTGTCCTTCACCTGGAATGTGAAGGCCTGAAATCTTATTTTCAGTTCCAAGTTCTGTAAGGTGGAAAAATCTACACATATTTCATAAAATGGCCTTTATAATTTTTCACTCTACATGAGCAACACCGTAAGAGACCAAGGAGATTCAGAGTGAGAGCCCTGGTCTCCTGAGAGGCAGGGCTGAGGTTACCGTGAAGGCTGGGCAGTGACTTCATTAATTTGTCGTCAGTGACTCCTTGTGGGACCAGGTCTGAGACCCCCACCTCACCCACCTGCACTGCCATCTCCAGACATGAAACCTGACAGGGCAGGCCCTAGAACCATGTTGCCCACTAGGCATCCAGTTACACATAGCCTAAGGCGGCAGTTACTGAGCTCTGTGCCAGCCTCTGACAAAGATGGAGGCTCTTCAAGATCCCACAGAAAGCAGGGCGTGTGGGGAGATGCTTGTAATCCCTTCAGAGGCAGAAACTTGCGATCTGCAGGATGACCGTGCTTTTGAGACCAGCTTGGACCACATACTTAATGAGACCGTTTCAAAACAAAGCAACCAGCTGGATGTTGGTGGCGGATGCTTGTAATCCCAGCACTTAGAAAGCGGAGACAGGAATTTGAGTCCAGCCAGGAGTAGAGAGTAATACCCTGTCTCAAACAAAAAAAAAGAGGGGGGGGGTTCACCAGCTCCTCTGCTCCTCTGCCTTCCACAGGCCTTAGACGACGCCAATAAGGGCATCATTGAAGAACTTAAGAAAACGAACTACAGGGAGATACTCAGGGAAAAGGCAGAGAGACGTGAGTCACTACCCCTTCTGTCCGTCCTGCACCTCCTCTACTGACTGCCCTGCCTCACTCCCCACTCATCCCCAAGACCATTGCCCTCTGAGTTATGCTCACGTAGTTGCCAGCAGCAGCTGTGTCTCTTCCTGGATCAGGATGGGAAAGCATTCAGTTCACCTTGGTCTGGTTTTTGCCCCCAGCTCAGCTGCCCTATGACTTCGTTCTGTTCTGTCTTCAGGTTGTTCATGGGGAATTTACCATTTTTATCACTCGAAGTGTGCCAGGTAGGTGTTAAATTCTCAGACAGACTGGGGCTCTGCTCTGCAGGGGCCCACAGCCCACAGGACCACTTCCCTGCAGGACACAGCAAGAGCAGACTCTGGCAGGATGACAGGGCCACACCCAAGTCCATCACTGCCAATCAGATACAGTGTAAAACACTGGTCCCTCTCACTCTGCCCTTGTACTGGGTTGGAGGCTGTGTGAGGCTGGTGACCACCAGATCACATGCTGGGGGGGAGGGGGCATGCCGCCTAGCCACTCCCCAGCCCACCTGTCTGCGGTTGCTCGTCTGGAACCTCAGGTACTGTGTAGCAGTAGTACTCCGGACCTGCAGGGAGCAAGGGGCCTTTGACACCCCCTCCCCAGGCTCTGCTCGCCCACAGGGAAGGTCTGAGGGAAAGAGAGTCAAATTATGGGCGAGCACAGAAGAGCTGGTTTAAGAAGCATCTGGTCTCCATTTGGTGCCCTGCTGCCAGGCATTCTGGGAGTGTGGTAGGCACTACCTCCCTCTTACTGGGAACACTGTTGAAGAGGGGCTTAGAAATCCACAGTGGTTTTCAGTCTGGCCATCTACCCTTAGATCCTGGGCTTCAACCATGATTACACAATGATTTTGGTAACAAATGGCCTTTGCCTCACTCTGTAGGACCCTGACCTCTCAGCCATGATGTGGTGGTGGTGTCCAGGGGGACTGAGCCCGGTGTGGATTATTAGCTAAAGCCCCCCCCCCCCCAAGATTCAAGGGAAAGTCCTTTCTTGTCCCCAAGGCTCCCACAGCAGAGCAGCCAGATGGCAGCTTGCCCTTATTGCACACATACGTGTGTGGATACACATGTGTACCATGTATGTGGAAAACAGAGGCTGACCTCCGATTCCAGCCTCGTCTGGCTAGTCACATTTGCTCCAGGGATCACCTGCTTCAACCTCCTGAGAACCAGGATTTACTGGCCGGCCACCACAACTGCCCAGGTTTTTGTTTTTCTGTTTTGGTGTGTTGTTTTTGTTTATTTTGAGGCAGTGTCTCGTGCATCCCAGCCTGGCCTCAGAGTTACTCTATAGCAGGAGTCATCAACTCCTGGTCTTCCTCTAGCCTCTAACCGCCAAGTCCTGGGTTTACAGGTGTGTGCCTCCAGTTCTCAGGGCTCAGGACTCAGGGTCATGCACTGTGCCATCTCTCCAGTAGCTGATTTCCTCAAAGAGAGATCAGGCCTCTGTTTGTAGATTGCATGGAGCAATTAAAAAAACAAAAACAAAAACACTGGAGCGGTGGATAGGGGCTGGGGAGTTGGGGGTAGGCAGGAAAGCAGCTTCCCTTCCTCTGGGCCACAGGCAGAGGAAAGATCCCCTGCCTTCTCATGGAGACACTTCCTTCTCTGAACAGAAGAGGGCACTGTTGTTTATCTTTTTACCTCGGGATGGCTGAGATCCTGTTAAACCACTATTGCAGACTTCCCCCTGAGCAGCTTCCAGGAAGAAGAGCATGGAGGATACCTAGGAGGTAATAGTGACTTTTCTACAATTGTCAGACAAGGAGCAGGAATCCTAAGATGGCAGCTCTCCAGCAGCCCCTCCTGCTTACAGCCTGCTCACATGTTTACAAAAGAACTCAACACTGACTGCTCCCCAGAGACAAATACAACGGTGGCAGGATGGGGCCAGTGGAAAAAAGACCCCATGTCGCTTGTCAACACCTATGTCATTTTGTCAAGGGAGGAAGGATGTCTTTTGCATCACAGTGGTGGAGGCAAGGTTGTGGGAGACTCTGTTACAGTGTGATGTATCAGAGCAGGAGCCTGTGGCAGTGGCTGCTCGCATGGCATGGACCAAAGAGGAAGCACCCATGCCATTTCCTGTAGGGAAAGGAGGTCCAGGGTTCCAATTCTGGTTTTGGTCTTTCTTGGAGGGAGATGGTAGTGAGATCTCCTTTATGCCAATCTCGGGTCCCCTTGCAATTGCATGGTAATCCAGCTACGGTATGACACATGCATCATCTCACCGGATGCCACAGCAGAGCTTCTTCAGGACCCAAGCAATGACTGGTTCCCTCCCTTGGAAAGAGTGTGACATGTGACACCATGTGACCAAGGCCACCCTCAGGTCTTTGCTCTGAGAAGCACAGGCCGAGTGGTTCACCCTGCCCCAACCACCCTGTTCTGTTTTTCAGAGGACATCAGTTTACAGATGGATTTGCAGGTAGCATCGGAGAAGGAAACGAAACGAGGCCGAGACGAGCAGGAGAGGGTGGTGAAACAGTGGGAGAGGGATCCGGAGAGTGAGAGTGAGAGAGACGACGAGGGCTCAAAGCAGAGGCTGAAGGTGGAAGAGCCAGACAGAAGCAGCTCAGGAGGACCCAGCAAAAAACAAGGAGACAGTCACTCTTCAAACCAAGGGATCAGGAGAGAGTCCAGGGAAATCTACAGAAGGATCTCGGACGACTCCACCCACCCACCCTCAGAGGACTTAGGCCCAAAACAAGAGAAGAAACCAGCAGAAGCAGCCAGGGGAGAGGTCCAAAAGTTGGAGACAACAAAAGAGGAGGAGAAGCCGAAAGCCTGAGCTACTCAACAGCTGAGAAGGGATGAAAACTGGCTTAGTAGCCATGAGGTTCAGGAGCACACGTTCCCGGGCAAGATGTTTCGGATAGAAAAAACTGGGAGACTGACTTCAACAGACCACCCCATGCGCCCCAGTTCCCCATTAAATATGCATCTTTAATTTTTACAGATCTTGAGTGAATCACTGCGTGGCCTCCCACCCCTTGTTCTCATTAGGGACCAATGGACGAGAGATGAGCAGGATGGGTGGAGAAGCAGAGAGCGTAGAATGCTAAAAGAACAGAAAGAGGAAAGCCCTGAGAACAGAAGTGTTTCTGCTTGCTTCCGGGCCATTGACTTAGTTTCCCCAGGGTGTACTGTGTGGAGGGTACAAGGCTCGGGAGTGGGGTGGGGGGTATACAGAAACCACAGTTCAGCTGACATCTGTTGTCAGACTGGGCACTCTTATAAAGTCAATAGGCCTTCAGAGTAGATTGAAGTAAAAGCTGGGCCTATGAGCAGACTGTCCCGAAGAAGAGTCGGATGTGCTGCCTCCTCTGTGCATGTAGCCTTAGGCTGCCCTGGGAGTATTAGTTTATAGAACACCACAGAAATTCCACTGAGAAAGCTGTGATTTCCCAGAGTTGGCGTGTGTAAATATCTGGCCACAAAGGGATCAGGCCTGGGCTGGAGAAATGGCTCAGCAATTAACAGCTGTCCTGAGTTTAATTCTTAGCAACCACAAGGTGGCTTGCAACTGTCTGTAATGGGATCTGATGCCCTCTTCTGGTGTATCTAAAGACAGCTACAGTATATATATATATATATATATATATATATATATATATATATATATATAAAATCAGCTGTCTTAGGTAGGGTTTTACTGCTGTGAATAGACACCATGACCAAGGCAACTCTTATAAGGAAAACATTTAGATTTGGGGCTGGCTTACAGGTTCAGAGGTTCAGTCCATTATCATCAAGGTGGGAGCATGGCAGCATCCAGGCAGGCATGATGCAGGAGGAGCTGAGAGTTCTACATCTTCATCTGAAGGCTTCTTAGCAGAATACTGGCTTCCAGGTAGCTAGGATGAGGATCTTTTTAAAAATATTATTTATTTATTATTATTTATACAAGTACACTGTCGCTGTCTTCAGACACTCCAGAAGAGGGCATCAGATCCCATTACAGATGGCTGTGAGCCACCATGTGGTTGCTAGGAATTGAACTCAGGACCTCTGGAAGAGCAGTCAGTGCTCTTAACCTGTGAGCCATCTCTCCAGCCAAGGATGATGGTCTTAAAGACCATGTCCACTGTGACACACCCACTCCACCAGAGCCACACCTCCTAATGGAGCCACACCCTGGGGCAAGAATATACAAATCATTACGCAGGCCTTTGCCATGTGGTCCAGAAGCAGGGCTGAAGATGGCTTAGGCTAGGACAAAGTCAGGACTCCAGACAAGTGAGAGGCGATTCAAAGGCAGAATTACTCCGGTCCCCCAAACTAATCCCCAGGCCAAGTCCAGGGACTTCTGCCTACTAGACAAGTGTGCGAACACCAAGCTATAGTCCCAGTCTCTAGATAAAAATATTTTAAATCATGTCTTTTTAAAAAAAAAAAAATTATTTATTTTATGCATGTAAGTACACCACCATTGCTCTCTTCAGTCACACCAGAAGAGGGCACCAGAACCCATTACAGATGGTTGTGAGTGCTCTTAACCTGTCGGTGTTCTTAACCACTGAGCCATCTCTCCAGCCCAATTCTTAAAATTGCATTTTAAATGAGGCCAGAGAGATGGCTCAGAGACTAAGAGCACAGGGTGCTCTTCAAGAGGACCTGAGTTCAATTCCCAGCACTCGCATGGCAGCTCACAACTGTCTGTAACTCCAGTTTCAGGAGTTTCTAAACCCCCACATAGACACATATGCTGGCAAAACAGCAATACATATAAAATTAAAAAAATCATCTACTAAGCCAGGCAGTGGCCATGCACACCTTTAGTCCCAGCTTCTGGGAGGTAGAGGCAGATGGATCTCTGTGACTTTGAGGCCAGTCTGGCCTGCAAGGGATAGTCCTACAAGCAAGTCTGAGTTCCAGGATAGCCAGAGCTGGACAGAGAGATCCTGTCTCAAACAAAGAAATAAAAAGTCCATTTAATTTATTTTTGTGTGCACTTAGGTGTGTGGACCTACACACCATGACAGGTCTGTGGCAGGCAGAGTAGAACAAGTTGAGGGAGTTGGTTCTCTCCTACCATTCAGGACCTTGAAGTCCAACTCAGGGTAACATGCTTGGCCACGCTAACAAAGCTATCTCGGAGCTGGAGAGATGGCTTAGTGGTTAAGAGTACCTGCTGTTCTTCCAGAGGTCCTGAGTTCAATTCCCAGCAGCCACATGGTGGCTCACAACCATCTGTAATGGGATCTGATGCCCTCTTCTTACTTAGTAGGCATGAGGTTCAGGACCACAGCATTCCCAGGTGAGATGTTTTGGATAGGAAAAACTGGGAGACTGACTGGGAGACTGTGTGTCTGAAGACAGCTACAGTATACTAGTATACATTAAATAAATAAATCTTTAAAAATCAAAACAGAACAAAGCTATCTCAACTACTCCTGAGAAATTATATATATATATATGAAATTATATATATATATGAAATTATATATATGAAATTATATATATATGAAATTATATATATATATGAAATTATATATATATATATATATATATATATATATATATATATATATATATATATATATATATAATTTGTTTGTTGAGACAGGGTGTCTCTGTGTAGCCCTGGTTGTCCTGGAACTCACTCTGTAGACCAGGCTGGCCTCGAATTCAGAGATCTGCTTGCCTCTGCCTCCTGAGTGCTGGGATCAAAGAAATGTACCATCATGCCTAGCTATATTTTAATGAAATGTTTAAAAATAGTGAAAGTGAACAATGTGACCACATCCTCAAAGCTAGGATGTACTTTGCCTAGCTTGCAGAAACCCCAGCATCTTAAACAACTGGGCATGTTCTTGTATGCATGAATTTCCAGCAAGAGGATCAGAAGTTCAAGGTCATCCTTTGTACATAGAGAATTTGAACTTAGCCTGGGCTACATGAGACTCATCTTTAAAACAACAACAAAAAAAAATTTTTTTTGGGGGGGGAAGCTGGGTGGTAGGGGTATCCACCAAAGAAGACTGGCTAGACACAGGCGTAAGCCAACAGAAAGTGTTTATTAGCCAGCCTGCCACTACACTAGCTGTTTGAGATCCCAGTGTAGCCCAGCACTTTTCTCAGGGTAGGCTTTTAAGCATGAAAACCACATCCTGCGTGACATACTTCAGTCAGAAGCAGACTATTAAAGCCAAAAATCAAGGTTAGTACATGTGGAGACTTTCCCAGAATTATGGACTTTGATGAATTAGGTCTTTGTTTTTGTCTTAGCAGGCGGTGGATGCCTATCGGCCCGGTTTCATGACCTGAATAGTACTTCCATCATGTGTCGGTTATGTTAAGGGCTAGGGGCCTGTTTCAAAAATTTAAGGTATCTGACTGCCACTTGCACGACTATGCTTCACCCATTTCATCCTAATCTGCCTGGGGACCCAGGAAAGGCAACTGCCTCCTGTTTTAAGAGTTAATCTCTCTCCTGGTGAAGTCTTTAATCCAAGCACTTGGGAGGCAGAGGCAGAGGCAGGCAGATCTCTGTACCAGGCCAGCCTGATCTACATAGTGAGTTCCAGGACAGCCAGGGGTAGGTACATAGTGAGTCCCTGTCTCAGAGCAGGGGAAAAAGTTAATCTTTAACTTTTAAGTAACAAAGAGGTGGCGTGGGCGGACTCTTTGGGTATTGAGAGTCCAGGTGTGCTTCTGCTTTCTGCCAAGGCTCAGACCGCTGCTTCCTGGCACCCAGGTTTCGATTCCCCGCGAGCGCCTGCGCAGAGGGTCCGGCTGACCCCGCCCCATCCGCGCGCCCCACCCCCGGGCTATGAAAGGCGCCTTGCGTGGGGCCCTGACACCCCGCGACGCCCGTGTCCCTCGCGCAGGCGGGCGGCCCCGGAGACATAGTGCCCGCAAAGGCGGTGACGGCGGTGCGCCCACTCATCATGGTGAGCGCAGCGCACGCGTGGGGCCCGGGGCGGGAGAGAGGCTAACTGAAAGCGAGAATCTTGGGGATGCATGGGCAGAAGTAGCTTGCAAGTGAGGACAGCAGGTTCCGGAGTTGAAGTCTAACCTCTGGGTGGGTCCTCCAAGGCAGCCAGAAGGCAAGGGGAGCGGGGAAGTTTTGGGGGCGTCCCAGTGTCTTTGGAGAAGGAAATATCGCATCAGGGAAGAGAAAGTCGATGCTCCGTGGCGACACCAGCTGGCAAATGGGTCTGGGTCCGGGGTAACACCAGAGAGTCCAGGGCTGTTGTGGAGTCGGCGCTGGGAGTGGGTTCCCAACCGCCTCCTGCTCAAGGCTATAGAGAAGCCAAAGGCAGCTAAATTCTCAGGGTGCACACCAAAGTGTGTTCAGTGTGCATTTACTTGGCAGAAGCCAGTGTAGATGACAATTGAAACCGCTATTTCTTGTTGCTTTTGTCAGAGAGGTGCTGCTAACACACAGCAGAGCACGGGGCAAAAATTCTTGAATACAGGTGCCCTGTGCCCCCTAGTCCTACAGATTGGGGGAAGGGGGTCACTGAGAGAGCAGGGGAGGAGGTGGTTGTGAATGAAGCCCTTTGTCCAGTGCCCTCCTGCCCTGCCCCCCACCAGCCCTCTGTGGGACCATTGTCCCCCCTACACCCAGACAAGAGAGTATTATCTGTTGGTGCCATTGTTGGGTGGAGGGAGGCGGTCTTTGGGTCACCCTCCTCTGCCCTCACCCTCCTCTGCACACTCAGAGAGCCAGGGCAGCTGTGTCTTTGCCCATACGTAGAGCTTCAGGCCTCCAAACAGGACATCCTTAAGAGGTGCCAAGAATATATAAGTTAGGGCTGACTGGGAGCAACAGGCACTTGCTGCCCTTGCATGCCCTGCCACCAAGGTGTTTTCTCTGAGGAGTAGCAGAGAGTGATCCTTGGCACCGGGAGAGTAAGCGGTTAGATAGCTTCAGTGAGATTCTCTCTACCCTTACAGTCCTGCTGTTGAAGATTCTGAAGGACCTACTGGGAGGAAGAAAAGCCAGCGTTCCCCTTCCGGGAAAGCATCCACCATTCAAGGGTGTTTTAAGTTAGGCTTGGGGATTCCTGAACTGAAAACTGGTCCCCCTCTGGGAGAACTAAGCCAAAGAAAGACTAGGGTTTGGTGCTTGTGGGCTGGCTTCGAGGAGCCTGGACTGACATCCCCTCCTCCCTTCTTACACAGAATACAAGCTTTACCCGAAAAAGCCACACATTCCTGCCTAAGATCTTCTTCAGAAAAATGTCATCCTCGGGAGCTAAGGACAAGCCAGAGCTGCAGTTCCCTTTCCTTCAAGATGAGGACACCGTGGCTACTCTGCATGAGTGCAAGACGCTGTTCATCCTGCGTGGCCTGCCCGGCAGCGGCAAGTCCACTCTGGCTCGGCTCATCGTGGAGAAGTACCATAATGGCACCAAGATGGTGTCTGCTGATACTTACAAGATCATTCCTGGCTCTCGGGCAGAATTCTCCGAGGAGTACAAGCGTCTGGACGAGGACCTGGCTGGCTACTGCCGCCGGGACGTCAGGGTTCTTGTGCTTGATGACACCAACCATGAGCGGGAGCGGCTGGATCAGCTTTTTGAAATGGCAGACCAGTACCAGTACCAGGTGATGCTGGTGGAACCCAAGACAGCGTGGCGACTAGACTGTGCCCAGCTCAAGGAGAAGAGCCAATGGCAGCTGTCGGTCGATGACCTGAAGAAGCTGAAGCCCGGGCTGGAGAAGGACTTTCTGCCACTCTACTTTGGCTGGTTCCTGACCAAAAAGAGTTCCGAGACCCTCCGAAAAGCTGGCCAGATCTTTCTGGAGGAGCTGGGGAATCACAAGGCCTTCAAGAAAGAGCTTCGACACTGTAGGTGGTTGGGGGGAGGGAGTAGGGCAGCTAAAGCCTTATACTGTTTCGGAAAGCGCCCCGCCTTAGGTATTGAGGATGCTTGAGCTCAAAGGATGGGGTTGAGGATACAGGTAGCAGTTTCCAGGACTAGCCAAAGGCAAGGCTTCAGTGAAGAAGGCGTGTCCCGTAGCTCCTTTCTTGCCTCTCTCTTCTCCCCCAGCACCATCCTCCCAGTCTGGCTCGAGACCACCATCTGAGTCTTGGAGGTCTCATCACCATATGCTATGACCTCGGAGGGAGACCAGGGGTGTCAAAATCAGTTTTAGTGACAGAATATATGTTTCCGAGCAAAATATGAGGTGGGAACCTGAACTGCAAAAAGTAGTGAGGGCAAGCTTGTGACTTTCCCAAGGATGGGTCCCAGGTCTGCTCCCCCATGGCATGTCAAGCTGTAGAGAACCCAGCCTCATGCCTTCTAGAACATTCTCTCCACTAAGAGACATGCCCAGAAAGGATGTAAGAGTTGCCACCTGTACCTGGGTAGGAGCCAGGAGGGTTCTTTCCTGGTAAGGGCTGTTGGCTCCAGTGAATGGACAGTCTGGGTGGGGTAGGGAAGGGTCCTCAATGGTCCCAGTCCTCCAGAGTGTTGCACAGGTGGTTGAGTCTTTTTGTTCTTTTTTTTTTTTTTTTTTTTGTTTGTTTGTTTGTTTGTTTGGAGACAGACTCTATATATGAACTCACTCTGTCCATCAGACTGGTCTCTGACATGCAGTAATTCTCCTGCTGTTACCTCCCCAGTACTGGAGAGACTATCAATTTTAGGTGGTCTGCAAACAAACCTCTTCATTTTGTTGCTCGATTGCTCAGAGGCAAACAGGGCCTTTGTGCCCATGTGAGTTCTCAGAAACCCTGTTTCTGGGCTCCCAAGGCTCAAACTGTACAAGGAAGCTGTTGGTGGGAGCCAGCCCACATTTTGTGTGGAGTGAGGGGTAACCATAAGAGCCAGGGCTTCAGGCCAGAGCTGGTGGTGCTGGCTCGGCCACGGTTGCTGCTTGCTGCTGGCTTTGGCCATAAACACCGGAATGCTTTTCTGCTCAGTGTGACAGGAGGTATCCGAGAGAATAACAAGGCGTGCTGAGAATAAAGGATCCCTTGAAGCGTTAGCCTTTGGGAAGGAATGGAAGAGCTAGAGACTGAATACAGCCACAAAGCTTGGCCTCTGTTTGGAAGCCCAGCTTTGACATCCTGGTCCTCAGCCACCTCATCCCGGCTGTGCCCAGAACCCTTCCTGTTTCAGACCCTTGCTATGCTCTCTTCCTCCAAGCCTGCAGGGCATGTATAGTCAGTCACCCCTGGGTGAAATGGATGTTGTAAATCTCAGAGACCCTGAGGAACTTGGGGGGGTATGGCAACTGGAACTCTCACAGTGGATTGACAAGTCAACCACGTGTCCCAGATGGCTAGTAAGTGGCAAGATGGGTTTTGTTTTCCCACTTACCACCTTCTCATCCTGCTTTCCCTTTCCAGGTACGATGTTGGCCTTTGGTTTGCATGCCCTAGCCCTATGTTACACATGCCTTAGAACTCAGGCAGAGATGTAAAGATCAGTGTAAAGCCAGGGTGGTTTAGTTTGTTCTCTGTCTAGCATTAAAACCCAGGACCCTATGCATGCCGGGCAAGGACTGCAGCTGCCCCCCACCGCCCCCTGCGGCTCCCCAGAACCCCAGATCCTCCTGCACCTATTTTCTCAGAGCTAGGGTTACATGTGTAACCATGCTTGCTTACGTGGTACCAGTGCTGGGGACTCAACCTAGGGTGTTGCACAGACTAGGCCAGCATTCTGCTAACTGAGCTGCGTCTCCAGCTAGCGAATAAGTGAAGCACAGCAGAGCCGCCTGAGAACGTCTTAGTAATGGCCCTGGTTTGGGCCTGCAGTTTCCGAGGTAGATGTTGGTAAGCCCAGCTCCCCACCCTGACCGGACTTTTTCTCTTGTGCAGTTATTTCTGGGGATGAACCCAAGGAGAAGCTTGAACTGGTCAGCTACTTTGGAAAGAGACCTCCAGGCGTGCTGCACTGTACAACCAAATTCTGTGACTATGGGAAGGCCGCCGGGGCAGAAGAATACGCCCAGCAGGATGTGAGTTCTCCCCAGGGACACCTGAGTGGAGGTGGGGAGGGTAAGTGGGTGAGAGTACATCCTGGAACTGCAGTATAGAGCAGACATCACACAGAGGTTGAAGAAGTGTGGCCTCCCAGTCTTTGGCGTAGTCTGTAGTCTTGTGTTATCCTTTCTTAGGGACTCACTAGTCCCATCTCTCCCCAGGGCCTGCCAAAGGGCCTTTTCCTTGAAGTAGATTTATGGAGAATGCCAGGCAGCAGCAGGTTCTTGTTCTGGCCTCTCAAACCCCTGCTAAGTCCCAGAATCTCAAATGAGATTCTGTGTCCCAGGAAGCCTGTTCTACTGGCCTTGCTCCAGGGAGAGGGAGTGGCTCTTATTGAGCCACCCATTCCTGCACCATAGCACACAGCCCATGGCCAGATACAGCCATCCCTAACTCCAGGCATGTTGCCTAGTTCCTAACTTCCTTTACCATTGCCTTCCCAGCAGCCTTTCACCTGCCTGCTTACTGGCCAGTCCCCAGGGAAGCGGCAGCTAAGAGCCAGGTGTTCATAGCCTTGTCCACCAGTGTTCTCAAAGCCTAGTTCAGTGGAATGGCTGATTAGCTATCGTCACCCCTTCCTGTTGTCGCTGAGTAATGCTCACTAAGCACCCGCCATACACCGCTGTTGGGACAGAAGCTCATGAACAAGATTTTGCAGTTGGATTACATGAACTCATGAAAGGGGATCAGGTGTGGCCAGAGGTGATCAGATGTAGACCGCAGTGTGTTGGTGGAGTGAGCTGTGGAGATACAGTAGTTGCTGATCCAGTCTCTTCACCTATCACTCTGTCAACCCTGTTTGCTTGGAGGTAGGCTCTAGTGTTCCCTCTCTTACAAGTGAATATGCAAGGCAAGAGGCTAGCAACACTCAGAGTCTGGGGCTTAGTAAATGGGGCTGGTATCTTGTGCTTCTCTGAAAGCCTTTTTCCAACTTTAGCTTGAGTGGCTTGTGCTGTGTGTTTTGTTTGATCTGCCTTTAAAAAAAGACCCCTGCACAGCTGGGCAGTGGTGGCACACATCTTTAACCCCGGCACTCAGGAGGCAGAGGCAGGAGAATCTCTGATCTCTGAGTTCGAGGCCAGCTTGGTCTACAGGGTGAGTTCTAGGAAGCCAGGGCTACACAGAGAAACCCTGTCTCAAAAACCACCAATACAACACAAGACCCCTGCAAAACCACACTCATTTTCTCCTTTGGGGATGGCCCTCCCTTGTCAGCTTTGCCAGCTGTCCCTCTTAACATGGGTCCCCTCTCTTTCCCCAGGTGGTGAAGAGATCTTATGGCAAGGCCTTCAAACTGTCCATCTCTGCTCTCTTTGTGACACCCAAGACAGCCGGGGCCCAGGTGGTGCTGAATGAACAGGAGCTGCTGCTGTGGCCAAGCGATCTGGACAAGCCATCTTCCTCCGAGGGCCTGCCCCCGGGGAGCCGGGCTCACGTAACCCTAGGCTGTGCGGCTGATGTGCAGCCAGTGCAGACAGGCCTTGACCTCTTAGAGATTTTACAGCAGGTGAAGGGGGGCAGCCAAGGTGAGGAGGTGGGTGAGCTCTCCCGGGGCAAGCTCCATTCCTTGGGCAAAGGGCGCTGGATGCTGAGCTTGACTAAGAAGATGGAGGTCAAGGCTATCTTCACGGGGTACTATGGGAAGGGCAAACCTGTGCCCATACATGGCAGCCGGAAGGGGGGTGCCATGCAGATCTGCACCATCATCTGAGGGTTCACACCACTGGACCACTGCTGTGGACACAGCAACATACCTTCCACTTGATTTTTAAGATTTTTTTTTTTTTATTCAAAGCTAACCTACCTATAACTTTTTAGGAGTCTATAAAACAACCACCAGTTCCTTGTGCCCACCCTCTTCCCCCCTAACACTCAGTTCTCAACACAGGCGGGTGGGCAGAGGAAGACACCATTCAGGAACCTGGACCAGAGGTGGTAATAAAAGGGCTGGGTCATTGGGCCTGGAGCCGCATCTACCCAGATGCATCCAGGAACTTGTTAACCCTACCTTAGCCCCTGGCCATCCAGAGCTGGGCACACACACACCTCAGAGCTGCCACACATCATGCTAGGGACAAATGCTACTGCCACAGGAAAACAGCGGTAGCTTTGAGAGGGGTTGGACCCCAGGTGCCAGTCTTAATCACTGTAGCCCCTAGGAAGGCTTGGGCTATTTACTGGGCTGTAAAAGGGGTTTACCTCTCACCTTTGGTCATTCCTAAGTCCCCGTCTTCTTCACACTGTAACTAGGTTAATGGTGTGATTACTAGGGGAGAAAATGGAATTACCAGAAGCCACATCTCTCTGGTTTCGGTCTGGCCATCTATAGCAGCGTGTCTCTGCTGTGTGGACGGAGGCTAAGGTCAGAGATTCTCCGAGAAGTTCCAGCTTTGCTTTCTGCCCAGCCCATCTTGCCTCCATGGTGTCTCTGGGCCTCCTCTAAAGGAGGGGCTGGGTACCAAGAGCCAATGGAGGGGACCCTGAGCTGGCAAGAGTAAGCCCCATCTCCTCTCGTGCTGTGGTTCCTGGAGTAGGTACCTCACTCTGCCTTCTGCTCAGTAACGGGACCTTGCTAATTGGGTTGTCACCCAAGAATCTGGGATTTATGCTCCTACCCTCATCCTGTGTTGCCCGCCTCAGCAACAACTAAGACTGACACTGAAATAAAGCATGTTAATCGCAGCTGTGTGCTATCACTCTTGGCCTTCTGTGTCCAGCTCAGTCTTCCTGGGGGCTAGGGCTGTGTACATTAAGACTAGCTTTGTCCCACAGCTTGGGGCCATCGGTCCTGTCTCCCTTCTGCTGGCTGGGCACAGCTGTGATGAGGCTGGGCAGCGCAACAGTGTTGGCTTTCATGAAACAGAAAGGAGAGGCTGGCTTCAGACTCACACAGAAGGTGGGGGTTGGCTGGGAGCCAGGACTTGGAGCACAAAGCCTCTATCTGACCACATGCAGGTGTCCTTGCCCCAAAGACCTCTCAGCAAGGCCCAGAGTTCCCAGCATGGGCTTTGCAGGGTACTTGGGGAAGGGAACCTTGCCAGTGCTTCACTCCTCACATCCAAGAGAAGACCTTCAGTAGCCCCTCCAGGCTCACAGGCCCTGACAGCTCAGGAGAACTGCCCGGGCCTAACTGCTCTCCTGCTCTGGTTTCTGGCCTCTCTCCCCGTGGCTTTCTGTGCTATCGGCACTTGCAGTCTAGCTTCAGAGCCTCGAGTGCCTGCCCAGAACAGCAGTGTGACAGGGCTGCAGATCCCTTCCCCATGTGGCCCTGTGTAAGCAGGAAAGGACAGTCATGCATTTGCAGAGAACAGTTTCCAACAGTCTGAGCCTTAAGCCAGCAAAGGACCGAGACCTGGAGCTGCCTGCCATGCTTTGAAAGAGCTTGAGGTCGGGAGCAGAATTTTGTCCTCATGTCCATATCCCTCAAGCCTCCGGTGTCCTGCCATAAGAGCAGGACAATGTGGTGGCTCATACCTTAATCCCAGCACTGGAGAGGGCTGAGGCAGGAGGACTGCCCTAGCCTGAGTCTACATAGTGAACACACACACACCCTGGCACCTATGTTCCTGGATGAACTTCAGGTACAGAGCAGCCACCAAAGCCAAGAACCAAAAATGGTCAAAACATTTTATTCTTTTTCTTTTTTAATAAAGTTAAACAATACAACAAAAATTCACAAACTGCCTCCCTGTCTACCCCTGGCTTCCCTCCCTCCCTAGTCCTCAGCACTGGCCCCCTCTCCTTCACCCCTCATACAGACACAGGGCACCCGACTGAGAAAACGAAACTGCTCTAAGTACACAGGGACATGATGGAGGAGGTGAACTGTCCACACTTATGGTTAAACCAAGCAAGTCTGCATTTTCTGGGTTCTAAGTAGTTGACCTTCATTAGCCAAACTGAAAGTAGAAATTCCCTGGGCCAGATGCTGAAAGGGAAAAGAAAGGCTTGTTAGTTGCCTCTGTGGTTTTCTTAGGAAAATCATTATTGTTATACCAAAATCTCCAAGAGCAGTTTAATCCAAACAGAGATTCCAAGGTATCAATCAGTCTGAGCCTTGAGCACAAAGGCCAGCATCTAAGGCAAGCAAGCACCCTACCACTGGGCTGGAGTGCACTTTGTGTGTAGTTTCTGAACCTTTGCTCTTATGGAGAAGGCATGATACTAAGAGGCTTGGTGATGCTTCTCTGATCCTGCCAACCGCAGTGAGAATGGTCCCAGGCAAAATTAGCCCAGGAACCTCACCAGCCACACTATAATAGACCCATGTCCTGCTGAACAAGGAGTCAGCTGTCTCCACTCACATTTCCCAGGAGCTGCCTGAGTGAGAGTCAGTTCTGCTCTGTCACCTGGGAGCTCTCAAGAGCAGCAGGCATACCTACCTTCAAAGCTGAAGCCCCCAGGACCTCCAAAGAATGCCTTGAAGATATTGTTTGCATCAAAATCTGGTGAGAAACATGGAAGGGGCAAAAAAGGGAGAAATCAGAAAAGTCTGAGAAACCACATGCAGAAGAATTCTGAGGCTCACTTCCCTTTTCCATTTCAGCCTAGATGTTAGCAAACCTCTCCCCACTGTCAGCCCAGACAGCGCCCACTGAACTTGCTCCTGGGATATGTTCCCGTCCGAGTGCACTCTAGAAGGAAACCGTCCTCTGCCTTAACTTGCTCTGTCTGGCCTCCTTACCTCGGAATGTCATTTGCCTCATGCCTTCCTATAACACTGAGAAGGCTTCAGTGTTACCAAAAATCAATGTACCAGCCATGGAGAGCCTGACTCTTTACTCCGGGCCACCACAGCTCTGGTGGCTCCAGCCCAAGCTCATGGCTTTTGTCACTGGCTGACCACTTATAGACCTCCTCTCTAGACTGTCCCAACCCAGCTGCCCAGAGGGAAGAAGCCTTGGTAACTACAGCGGGGCTTATCTGGTGCTTTAGAAACCATGTCTTACAGGGACCATTTTCATTCCAGATGCCCAACCCAACTCACCACCCATATTCATGCCCTCCTCATCCAGGTCCTGTCCACTGTCATAACGAGTCTTTTTCTTGGGATCAGAGAGGATGGTAAAGGCCTCTCCCACTTCCTTAAACTTCTTCTCCTCCTCCTTCTGAACTTCGGCACTGGCCCCACTATGCCGATCTAGAGGAGGATTCAGTGAAACCAAGGACACATTAAAACAAAGTCTATTATTGTCCAAGTTTGGAATGTGGCACCTCCCACAATCTGCAGGACAGGGAGTCCAGCAACCCTCTTCCCACTGAAGAGCAAGCCTCCTGGGTGCCCGCGGCATCTGCACTGTGGGGTCTTCTGTGGCACCGCTCTGCAGTGCTCACCTGGATGGTGCATCAAGGCCCGCTTCCGGTAAGCTTTCTTGATCTCGTCCTCAGAGGCATTCTTGTCAACGCCCAGGATCTTGTAGTAATCTTTCCTCTTGCTCTTCTTCAGTTCCAGCTGTGCATTCTTAAGGAGCTGCTTGTGTTCTGGAGGGAGACAGGCGGCATCAGCAGACAGCCCAGCTGCCTAGAGGTAGAAACCTTGCTAACCACAACAGGGGCTCTTTTGGTGCTTTCTTCTGAATATATAGGAAGTGAGAATAACAGGGAGGAGCCAGAGCCAGCATACAGTTGCCTGACTGAGTCACACCCCAGGAACTCCTGGCTGGTTCCAGGCTAGTGACCAAATAAATGAGCTCCAAGCACGGTCCTACATGCTACCTCCAATAACCCACATTTAACGTTAGGGCCGAGAAGACCACAGCCCCTGGGCATCGTCTGCTGCCCCTTTGTCCTCATACCTTTCGTTTTCTCCGTCTGATACACTTTTTCATAGTCCCGCACAGCTTCTTCAAACTGCTCTGTGTCCATGTAACTGAGAAGGAAGTACAGGGTAATACAGCACTCAGACATAAATAGTAATGACCTGTGGGACCTTCTAGGGAGAAGGTATGGCTCATGCGAGAGATATACACTTCTGGTAGGATGTTTCATCAAACAGTAGAATCCCTTATCTAAAAAAATGAATTAACTCTCAGTTCCAAGGCAAAAAGCCTCCTGGCACTTGTACCCAGCCAGCAATCTCCTGTTCTAAGCAGGCAAGGGCTAAGGGGAAAGTTCTTGCTGTCACAGCACTGCCCACCAGGAAAGACAACGTGACAGCACCTACTTAACTGCTCAGAAACACAAGAGAAAAAGACCACGTGAGCAAACTGCTGTGAAAGAGCTTTGACATCTTCAGTGCCAGACATGCAGGGCCGGCTCCAACCAAGGCTACAAGTGGGGTTAGCTGAGCCACTAGAAGGATCAAGGTCAGGGTGGAAGCTGCTAGCAAACGCTTCCACTAAGATCAATCAATCTTAGAGGTAGAGGTGAGACAGAAGAAGGGACTCCCAGCACAGTCTTGTTTCTATTTCCATAGCACATAAGCAAAGAGGGAACCCTGGCCAAAACGGGAAGAGTACCAGGACTTTGGAAGTGCTGTTTCCCACAGAACCAAGTGGCACTCTAACGATCTGACGGCACAAAGTCTATTCTCTCCATCTGACAGACACAACATCTGCTAAGAATGGGAAGAGTCAGCACAGTGCAGCTAGCTGCTACACACCCAAGTTGGTCCACACTTCATCACACTAGACCATCTTAACACACATCAGCTTTGGAGGCCAGGGTAGGGAGACTGATACCAATGTGGCTGGCCAAAGAGAAGTTTGACATCTTAGGACCTCTAAATTTCTGGAAACACATTCATCTATGATTTATAAAAAAACAAAAACAGCCAGGCAGTGGAGGCAGAGGCAGGCAGATTTCTGACTTCGAGGCCAGCCTGGTCTACAGAGTGTGTTCCAGGACAGCCAGGGCTACATAAAAAAACCTTGTCTTGAACCCTCCCCCCGCCCATCCCCCCCCCACCCTCCACCCCCCAACCCCCAAAACAACCCAAAAAACAAAACACACAGACACACAACAACCCCAAAACAATGTCCATCCTGGGCACGGTGGCACAGTGCCTTTATTCCTAGAGTCAGGAGGCAGAGAAAGAAGGATCTCTTTGAGTTCAGGGATAGCTTGTTTGACATGGTGAGACTCTGTCTCAATAAAACCAAACCAAATAAAAACAGAAACAAAAAACACAATGCCCTACAGTCACAGGGTAACTAGGAACATAGAGAACTAATTCACTGGTCAAAGTGTCAAATAATCATAAGTACAGTAATTTAACACACATTGCCAGGTGGTGCACACCTTTAATCCCAGCACTCAGGAAGCAGAGGCAGGTGGACTCTGAGTTCGAGGCCAGCCTGGTCTACAAAGTGAGTTCCAGGACAGCCAGGGCTACACAGAGAAACCCTGTCATGAAACAAACAACAACAAACTGACATCTGAGTGACTGTCGTGATCACTAGGCCTACACATAATGTACTAAACAAGTGCCATGACACTGACTTGCATTCTTTTGTCGTTATTTTTTTGAGGTCTTTCTTGTTCTGTAGCTGAGGCTGAACTGGAACTTACTATGTAGCCCAAGCTGGCCCTGAACTGGCAATGTTTCTGTTCCTACCTTAGCTTGCCAAATACTGGGATTACAGGTGTGAATTGCCCAAAAGAACCTGAGTTTTTTTTCACATAAACTCAAAAATCTTTCCACATCTTTTAAATGTTGAAGAAAAGGTAGAAGAAAATAAGGCTTTAAGGGACAGAGGAAGAACCTCTCTTGTGCCAAAGAGGTGGCAAACAGCTCTCATCTGTCCAACTTCAAGGCTAAGATGAGTATGGTGGTCAAGCCTCTCTAGCAAGGTTAAAACTAACCACTGGCATGTTTTCACAGTCCAGTGCTTCTGGGGATTGTTGCTACATCCTTAGCCTACTATGCCAAAGTGTCCACTGCCCCACACTGGGGTGAAGTTTCAGAGGCAAAGCCACTCAGACACAAATAAGGAATTGTCAACAAAACAACTTCCGATTTTTGTTGGCTATAAACACACATACACACACAAAATCATCTCCTACTATCTCCTAGCAAACTAAGAATGCATGCCTCCTCATGTTTCCCACTCCCACAGTGCAGAGCATCAAGGGTAGTAGGTACCAGAGGATTCTGCTCTTTTGCTGTTAGAAAAAACTGCAAGGAATTTTATGCATTTTGTGTTGCTTCAAGCCTTCAGTTGGGTCAAAGGGTTGGGATCTATCTTCCTTCCTTCCTTCCTTCCTTCCTTCCTTCCTTCCTTCCTTCCTTCCTTCCTCCCTCCCTCCCTCCCTCCCTCCCTCCCTCCCTCCCTCCTTCCTTCCTTCCTTCCTTCCATTAATTTAATTTTTTGAGACATAGTCTCATGTAGTCCAGACTGGCCTTGAACTTTTTTTTTTTTTTTTTTTTGGATAGGATTTCTCTGTGTAGTCCTAGCTGTCCTGAAACTTTGTAGACCAGGCTGGCTTCCAACTTAGAGAGACTCACTTTGCCTCTGGCACCCATGTGCTGCAATTAAAGGTATGGGCCACCACGCCTGGCTGAACTTGTGAATTTTTAAGCATTCATCTTTAATCCCAGCACTTGGGAGGCAGAGACAGGTGGATCTCTATGAGTTTGAAGCCAGCCTGGTCTACACAGTAAGTTCTAGGACAACCAGGACTAAACAGAGAAACCCAGTCTCAAAAACAAACATTTAGTGTGTGTGTGTGTGTGTGTGTGTGTGTGTGTGTGTGTGTGAGTGTGTGTAGGTCAGAGTTCATTAATTCTTGGGATTCTTTCTTTCTACCACATTGATCCTGTGGATGGAGTTGAGGCTGCCTAGTTTGGTGGTGGTAGGCTCCTTTACCCACTGGGCCATCTCTGAGCCCAGCCTTGAACTTCTGATCCTCTTATTCCCTCTTTAGTGTTGGGGTGCAGACATGTGACAGCAAGCCCCTTTATAGAGTGCCAGCGACGGCATCTGTGCATGTTAGGCAAGCACCCTACCAGTTTCCATTCTCTTCTGTGGGGTAAGGGGCAGGGAGCTAGTAAGCTCAGGGCCTCAAGCATGCTAGGTAGGGTCTATAAATTAAGTTAGACCTCTAGCCCAAGCTTCCATTTCTGTGTGACAGTGGGTATGATTCTGAAATGAATAAGGGCTAGTCTCTCAGAAGTGATAATCCAATTCATGTGTGTCTTCACTGGACAGACTTAGTCATCCACTTAATTAAAAAAAAAAAAAAATCACATATACTAGTTTTTATATCTTAATGGTAAGGATCTGAGGGGCTCTGTACCACTGACCAGGGAGTTTCTGGCTCAAGCATTAGTAAGCAGTGCTTGTCCTCTGGACTTCACAGTTAGAAATAAATTGTGCATTGGAAAAATGACATCCAAGAACTTCCTTTTTCCTTTAGGATCTTTAAAACCAGTATTTCTGCCCCAGGCTGAGACAGCGGTGGGGTGGGGATACAGGGGGAAGAGGGGGATGGACAACCCTATAGGGCTGGGGAGACAGCTTGTAGTGTATAGCGCTTTCCTGGTGTGTATAAAAACACAGTAAAGCTGTATTGATGCTGGCCTCCACTTGGAAGAGGTAGAGACAAGAGGATGGCAAGTTCAATGTCACCTTCACTATATACATAGAAAGTCTGAGGCCAGCTTAGCCACTTTTAAAAAAGGGAAACAACAAAATCAAAACCAGGAAGTTCTTTTTTTCGAGAGCAGGAGGAAATGAAATGACGTTTTCTGTCCACCGTGCCAGGTGTTAAACTCAGAGCTGTGGTATGTGCATGTTTCTATGGGAAGGCAGGCTCACACTCACCAAGAACACATAATGGAGGCGGCAGGACTACCTTGAATGTTGGTCTTCACCTTCCACTTTGAGACAGGGTCTCTTTTTTTAGCATTGTATAATATGCCAGGCTAGTTGGCCTCTGAGCTGCTGGGGACTCTCCTGTCTGTCTCTCTCTATCTCACTGTAGGGGGTGCTGGGATTACAGACTTCAGACTATGTGGGTTCTGGAGATCTGATCTCAGGTCCCCCCCCCCCCCCCACTGGGCTGGCATCTCCCCACCAGTTCAGACTGGTTTAAAATTCATTCTATAGTCCACACTGGCCTTGCACTAACAGCGACTCTTCTGCTTCAACCTTATAAGCGCTAGAGTTACAGGCTATGTCACCACACCTAGCCAGAAGACATGCTTTTTGAGAGGTTCACTCTAGCCCTTGGTACTGTTGTCTGAAGAAACTTCTCTGGAGGATGGAGTAAAGAGTAAAATGAGCACCACTGAGCCAAGAGAGACTGTTTCACCTGTACTCTCCCTCTCCCTGCTCGAGACAAACAGCAGGCACACCTCAACTGTAAGAATACTCCTTCTTTTCTCTTCCAAGCACCGTACATCCATCCAACAAAACACTGGGTGAGCACTGACGTGCCAAGCACTGTGCCAAGTTAGAGCAGAAGTGAACAACACAAAATAAAATCTCAAAGGAAATGTATTCACATGTTAATGAAAGGAATCTGGGTCAGGCATCAGAGGAAACTTACTGACCGTGAGGGGCGTTAGACACAGGCATGGGAGACTGAGGGAGCGTGTGCAATCTCCTCCGCTGGAGGTCTATAAAGATAGTCTAGGACTGGAACAATCCCACCTAGAGGCAGGGGGAAGGACCAAATGACCTCACAACATCCCTGCATCTGTTTTGTCAATCACAACGCAATTCCCCTAGTTAACCAGCGGCAACCCGGTCCCTCCCAACCCTCCAGAGCACTCACCACTGAGCTCTTCTCAAGTAGGCTTTGACGTACGTGTCATCAAGTTTCACCGCATTTGTACAGTCTTCTATGGCATCTTCTAGTTTCCTAAGCTTCAGGAGGGAGGGATGAAGGGAGGGAGGGAGGGAAAGGGGGGGGGGGGAGAGAAATCACACTTCATATTGCCACTGACGAAGGGAGTCCAGACAACATGAACACAGATCCCTGTTCTATGTTCTTGGTCTTGGTCCCCAGGAAAGTTGGAGGGCTAAAGACAACACATTTCAAACTGTTTCTTTACTATGTGATAAAGGCCACACCATTACTGATTAAAGGACCTCTAGTTAGTGACTAACCAAAACAACAGGAGGGTGGTTCCTGCCCTCCACTCTTCCACGGACCAACTACAAAGACCAGAAAAGACTACAATTTTTAACTACTAGAATTCTACAGAACCTAATCTCTCTTTTATGGTGTACAGGCCCACAGGATGACTATGGTGGTCATTCTCAGCTACACATTCAGCAATTTACAAAAGCCTAACACTGTCAATTTCCTGTCTCTTTCCTGAAGTATATACAAGTTCTTATTCAAATGAGAAGTGACAACACTTGTTCAAATGGCACAGACCTGCTAGCTGTTCTCACAGGAGCAAAGAGACAACTGGGAAAGAACAGGAGAGAATGGCTGGCCAAGTTGCCTCAACACCACACACAAAAAGGGAAAGTCCATTTCTCAGATGGCAGTTCCTTACAGGATGAGGGGCGCCATTCTTTTATCTGGCTTACACTTGCTGAGCAGATCCCTGAAGACTTCTGACACCCCAGATCAAGTACTTACCTTGGAGTTAACCGTGCCCCGATTACAGTAGAGTTTAGCATTTGTTTTTATGTTGTTAGGATCTATCCCCAAGGCTTCTGTGTACAGTTCATATGCTAGCTTGTAATTGCCTTCCTTAAAGGCTTTATTCCCATCTTCTTTCTTGGCTTTAAGGGCTTTGGCATTCTGGAGAAAAGCAAGGGATGGTCAGGTCAGTCCAGAGCCTCAGCTCAGTCTCTCACTCTAGCCAGCGCTTCACTCTCTTCTCCTCCCACACTGCTAGGAGGGACTGAATCCAGGGCCCCAGGCATGACAGTGTGACACTTCACCCCTGAGCTATTGCCCTAGTCTCACGTCATGAGATATGAAAGGAAGTTTTATCCCCCACTTTCAGAACACCAGGATTAGAACTTACTCTACAAGCAACACAAGCCTTCTCATGGTCAGGAGCCATCCTGAGAGCCTGCACAAAAAACTGCACTGCCTTCTCAATACAATCTTCATAATAAAGGCAAAGACCCCGGACATACAGAGCATCAGCATTGGTGGAATCCATTCGTAAAATGTCACTGTAACAAAGAGGACACGTTCAGCTGTGGTGTACAATGTCTTGGCCATTCCCACCGTCTGTGGTGGTCAGACTGTTTCTCAATCACGGCTCTAGTATTCAAAGTTCATCCACAGGTGACTAGACTCCCAAGAGCAAACCTTGTTAAAATAAACTACCTCCTTTTTCTTTTTTTTTTTTTTTTTTTTTTTAATTTGTTCTCCCCATGCCCACCAGTGCTGGGGATTAGACCCAGGGCCTGGGACCTGACAAGCAAGCCCGTTACCGATGAGCCCATCCCTTCCCCCCACCAATCCTGCCCAACACATTCCTTCAGTCTCATAATCTTTTCTTTCTTGGTTTTTTGACACAGGGTTATCTGTATAGCTCTGGCTGTCCTAGAACTCATTCTGTAGACCAGGCTAGCCTAGAATTCTGAGAGATCCGCCTGCCTCTGGCTCCGAAGTACTGGGATTATAAGCATGCACCACCATGCCTGGCTATGTCATCTTTATTGGACTAGAGTAGGGGTGGATAAACTACTGCCCACAGGGCTAAGTCCTTTGTGTTAGTTTTATATTCCATTTTCCCCGCATACTTTGGTGATGGGTAATTTGTAATAGGGACTGAACTGAAGGCTTAGTACAAGCTAAGCACAAGTTCTACCTCTGAGCCATATAGCATGCCAAAGCTTGTGCCGTTGCCTCCCTACCACCCCATGGTACTGAGGATAGAAACCAGGCTACACAAGCATCTTCCAATTGAGCTACATCTCAACCTCGGGTCATGTACATCAAATTTGATGTATACTAACTCAGTTGTTACCTGTGGCTGCTTCTGCACTATTATGGCATAGGGCAGACCTAAGCAGGTTAAAGTAAAGACCAGGGACCGAGAAACGACACAGGAGTTACAATATGGATAGATAGTTCTCTGGAGGAGAAAGGACTGCATTCAAACAAACTCAGGCCAGTGAGATTACTCACTGGCTAAGAGCACTTGCTGCCAAGCCTGATGACCTAAATTCAGTTCCTAAGACCTTCCATAGACTAGAAGGAGAGAATCAGCTCCTATATGAAAACAGCTTAAACAAACTCACAGACTCATTAAATTCTTTCACACATGGCTGGAGCACCCATAACACTGATGCATCCCACATACCTTGTGGGTCTTGGATCTAACCTGCTTTAACCTTTGGCTTTAAACTCCGGGAAGGCATCAACAACCCTAGCCACCCACAACTCCCATGTAGCATGCAGACAGACAGCAGCCAGTAGTCCACTTTGCATCTCAGTAATAAACTGGCCAGACTGCATACCTGGCCACAAACTGTGCTTCTGGGTATCGACCAAGCATTGCTAAACATTCTGCTTTGAGGATTTTGAATCGATGGCAGGCAGGGGCAAATTCTAGGGCACGGTCCATGCAGAAAACAACCTAAAGGAAGAGGAAAGCAAGTAAGCTCTTCAACTTGAACTCCAGAAATGTCTTAACTTGAGCTTCAATGCTCAAAGACATCACTGTTTATTGGTACAGTATTATCAAAGCTTCTGCACACTCATCCAACGAAGACAGTGGAGTCACACAACGACAGCTAACACTAAGTACATCATTATCTGTGGAATTGATAAGTGATATCATTACCTTTATTTTAGTGATGAGAAGACTAAGGAACAGAGAACAAAGCAAGGCTCTAGGTCACCCAAGTTCCATTTTAAACACAGTAGGATGCCAGAGCCTCTAACCTTAACCAAGAAAGCAGCCTCCATGGTGAGCCCTCCCACAGTGACTACAATCAAAGCTCACATTATTCTCGCAAACACCGTTATTTACTATTTTACCTGGCAGGCTTTAGTTGTTAAGTGAGACAAGAACAGGGAAAATAACCTGGCACAGAGTCAGAGTTGCACGCATAACAGAAATTGCTGCACTCTTCCTTTTCCCATGGCAACAGCTTCCCATATTTAAAAGACAGGGGGAGGAAGATGAGCCTGGAGAGATGGCTTAGATGTTAAGAGCACTTGGTGTTCTTCCAGAAGACATGGGTTCAATCCTCAGAACCTACATGGTGGTTCACAACTGTCTGTAACTTCAGTTCAAGGGATCCAAACAAAAGGTATTCAATGCTCTACTCTGGCCTATAAGGGTTCCAGGCATCCACATAGTACACAGACATACATGGAGGCAAAATATTCATACAAATAAATAAATGTTTGGAAACATTTAAAAAGACAATTTTAGTGTGTAGCTCTAGGTGGCCTACAACTCACCATATAGTTCAGGCTGTCTTGAACTCACAGAGATCTAGCTGCTTCTGCCTCCTGGGTGCTGGGATTAAAGCACATCTTACTACTGGGATGGCCTGTTACACTCATTTCAGTATAGAAATTCCACAGTGCACTAGTCATCTGTAAGGACTCTAGTGGATGACACATTACTCTGACCACCAGGCTGTTCTGTGTAAATCCCAGGCCAGTCTCTCTCACACCTACCAAAGCTACAGCGAGCTCCCTGTCAGTCACACAGCTTGCCATGAATTCATCCTTTTTCTACAACTTTGTTCTCTGAGCTCTCATTTCTTATTTAGCTGCTATTCTGGGATATCCTCACTAAATCACATTCTCCCTAAGAATAACAAACCCAAGGAGAAATTGCACTTAAGGGACACCATTACCTCAAAGACTCTGAGTATGAATTCTAAAAGCAAGGAAAGGTAACTTTCATCAATGTAGACTGATATAATGGCATACTCCATAACTCTAAGAATGCATAATATTCCATGTACTACTGCAGAAAGACCTCCAAGACCTATTCAGAGGGGGAAAAAGGTATGTAATATGAACAGTATGCTATCTTTCATGCAAACAAAACTAAAAATCAGTATTTGATGTATGTACAACAACACGGTACAAGAAAGCAGCTGAGATCCAGTTCAGCGGTAGAACGTGACACTGGGCTCTACTCCAGCACTGGGGACAGGGAGCAGAGCAAGAAGAGGCAGACCAGAAGGCCTGCTTCATGTTTGTTTGCACTAAGAGGGCCTATTTAAAAACTGGGATTAAAACCACAAGCAAGATGGGTACAATGGCAAGCAGAACTCTCTAAGTTCAAGGCCAGCCTGGTCTACAAAGCGAGTTCCAGGACAGCCAGTGCTACATAGAGTCCTTGTCTCAAAAAACCCATAAGCAAGAAAGAAAACACTGAGCTGTTCACTGACACCTTCTGTCCTGGCAATACAAGACAAGATGGTGCTCCTTTAGTGGCACAGGTCAATGGAAGTTCTAAGGACAGTAATGACAACTGAGGTACAAAGAGGAAAAGCCAGTGGAAAATTGAGCAGCCACGCCTTTTGGCTTCACAAGGACGATGTTCTATGCAGAGCTGGCTCTGCTCGTCGTGAGGAGCATCAGTGGAGGCTCAGCAATGCTCACTGCCACCCCCCACCATGTCCCTAGTAGGGACAGCTGCAGGCAAAGAAGATCTTTGTTTCTTCCAAGTTCATCTGTTCCCCCTGCCAGGATCATAATTCTTCATTTGTGACATCACCATGAGCTAGGGTGGGGGGGCTGGGATGTCAGAAACAGAGGATTCTGTCACAAACTCAGGACTCTAACTCCAGAATGAGCAAGAGAGAAAAGAAACCCAAAAGACTGCCTTTCAGGACAATGCTTTTGCCTATGTGAGCCTCAGAAAAAAACGTGACAGTAGTTAGAACTGCTCTCCCAACAGTCGTGCACACACGCGCACACACACACACACACACACACACACACACACACACTCACTCACACACGAATCACACTACAAAGACATTCTGATTATTAAAACCAATGGGCAGAAGACAGTAAGTTAATGTTGGGAATCTGCATAAACTCGTTGGATATATTTATTCCCAAATAAAAGCCCTCACGGTATACGAGTCAAAAAGGATGCTTGCTTGTTCCCCAAAACATTTCCTGAACACCTGCTGCAAATTCCTACAGATGATGCACCAACTCCTCCCTTGGCCTAAAATCACCTTGTTGAAGGAACCCACAAATCTCCTGATGAGGATTTCTGACTGGTGTCAATCTTCTGCTTCCTACTTTGATTCTTTAGTGAAAGCTAGTTCTCACTACTATCTAAGAAACAGAAAGATCTATGCTTTAGGCTTAACTCCAAGATCTAGAAAAATCCTAGAAGTTTCACACTTGTTCCCTACTTCAGATACATCGACCCCTTTAACACAGACTGTCAAAACCTGCCACATACTGTGAAGCTTATTCAAGCCTAACACCAGGCTGGGCAGAGTGGCAGCAGAGGACTGCCAACTTTCAGGCCAGCTTGAGCTACACACAAGAACCAAAATAACATCAAAAAGGTAGCAGAGGTTCATGCTGTAATCCTAGCACTTTGAAGCTGAGGCTGGCCAGCTGCGGAGAAAGGTGATGGTAACAGGTTACACACACTCCAGAAATGTAACAAGGCTTTCTCACTACTCTTATTTATAGCATCTACTCCATTAGAAGCAAGTTTAACCTCATATTCAGATAAACATGGATTATTCAACCTTAGTATTTACTTCCAGCTCTGTGACACTACCTGACATAACCAACAAGAATAATATAAGCAAGCTGATTTTTGCTCCTTATTAAAAAGCCAAATAAAATTAAGAAATAAAGTAACTTAGCAAAAAATACTTCTAAGAGAGAAAGTCAAAGCCAAATTCGAATGACAGTGTGCTAGTCTAGGTTGTTCTGTATTACTGCAGCAGAGGAGGGCAGGCTCCAGTCACTTCCACCTTACCTTCCGGAAATCTCGCTTTTCAAAATCCACTTCTGCTATTTTCTCATACTCCATGACTGCATTGGCGTTCTTGAACTACATGGGGGGGTGGGGAAGAGATGAAGTTTAGGTTGAACAATTGTTAAAGTCACTAAGACTCTGATGAATTCCTTCTTTCAAGAATATCACTGAAGCAGGGTGTGATGGTGCACACCTTTAATCCCAATACCCAGGAGGTAGATCTCTGAGTTCGAGGCCAGCTTGGTCTACAAAGCAAGTTCAGGACAGCCAGGGATACACTGAGAAACCCTGTCTTGATAAACCAGAGAGAGAGAGAGAGAGAGAGAGAGAGAGAGAGAGAGAATGAGAGAGAGAATGAGAGAGAGAATGAGAGAGAGAATGAGAGAGAGAATGAGAGAGAGAATGAGAGAATACGAGAATATGAATATATTACTGAGACCAGGTGTGGTAGCACACACCTGTAATCCCAGCACTTGGAAGAGAGGAGGCAGGTACATTTCTTTGAGTTTAGGGCCAGCTACAGTTATGCAGCTACTTAGTGAAACCCTAACCGAAAAAGAAAGAAGGAAAAAAAAAGAACCACATTGAAAAGCCAGGCATGGTGCTACATGTCTGTAATGCCAGCACTTAGGGGGAATAGCAAGTTTGAGGTTAACCTGGATTACACAGTGAATCAGATACAGATACAGAGAGACCTGATCTAAAAATCCAGTAAAGGGCATGGGGTGGGGGGGAATGGGGCAGGGAAAGATGGCTCAGTGTTTAAGGGCTCTTGCTGCTCTTCCACAGTACTGAGTTTAGTTTCAGCACCCATGCTGGGCAGCTTGTAACTCCAGCCCCAGGGGGATTTGATGCCCCTCTTCTGGCTTCAGTAGGCACAGGTATATAGTGGCATGCGCGCATATACATATATGTGTGTATATGTATATATGTATGTGTGTGTGTGTGTATGTATGTATGTATGTATGCATGTATGTTAGGGAGATGACTCAGTGTGTAAACATTTACCATACAAGTGTGAAGACCTGAGATCAAATCCCATAACCCATGTTAAAGCAGACATGGCAGTGTGCACATATAAACCCAGTGCTGCTAAGGAAGGAGGGGTCAGGAAAAACAGACTCTCCAGTAGCTGGAGTGTCAGTCAGCTGAGAGTGAGTACAGAGCAAGCAAGCATGTGACCCTATCTTGCTGGTCACTGTAGTGTCCACTTTAATCCCAACCCTTGAGAAGCAAAGGGCAGCCTGGTCTATATATCCAGCTCTAGGTCATTCACAGGCACATAGTGAGACTCTTGTCTCAAAGACAAAAAACTAGAGACAGTTTCAAACAAGGCAGATCATGAAGAATGATCTTTCAGGCAATAACCCTGACCTCCAACATGACTGCCAATACAAGCCTTTCCTCATACAAACAAGAGCACATAGACACATAAATTTAAAAAAAAAAAAAAAAAAAAAAAAAAAAAAGAGCCACAGCTGTGGTGCATGACTTTAACCCCACCAGTTGGGAGGAAAAGGCAGGTCGATCTCTGTGAGTTCAAGGCCAGAACTGTATACAGCACAAATTCCAGAACGGCCAGGGATACACTGAGAAATTCTGCCTCAAAAAACCAAACCCCCCACTCGAAGGAAAATAAGAATTAAACATTTCCTTTAAAAGCTGGTGACAGAGGCTGGAGAGATGGCTCAGCAGTTAAGAGCACTGGCTGCTCTTCTAGGACTTGGGTTCAATTCCCAGCAACTCACAATGGTAGTTCACAACTGTCTGTAACTCCAGTTCCAGAAGGTCTGATACTCTCACAGCAATACACATAATATTAGTGACAAATAGACTCTTCCAGCACGGAGACAATGAGGCCAGTTAGCCTGGGCTACGTGTATCATGTAGCCTGGGCTAGCCTTAAAACTTGTTCTGTAGCTGCAGATGGTCTTGAACTGATCCTTCAGTTTCCACTGTCTAAGTGCTGGGGTTACAAAGTGTGCACCACCACATATGGTTTTATTGGGAATGGGGAACAAAACCAGGGCCTCATCCACAGTAGGCAAGCACTTTCCAGTGAGGTATATTTGCAGCCTTGAGACCTTATCTTTTAAAAGAAAATTAAAAAAGGATAAGACCCAAATTTTTTGTTTAATGTGGACTTCCTATCAGGAAGACAGGAGACACAGAATGAGTTACAGAAAATATGGACAACTTAAGCCAGGGGTTGGACAGTTCTGAGATGCTCACTCAAATGCATCTAGGCACCCACTACACGAAGGTGGAACTGAAAGATGTGTGCTTCCAGCTTAAGTCATGTCTGAACATACACCAGTTCTTTCTGACAGCACTAAGGTCTGAAACCCAGACTCAGAACATGCTAGACAAATGCTCTCTCTGTAACTGAGCTACACGGCAGCTTTGACTTTGTCCAAATGCTTTAACGTTCTTTAACTTAATTCCTTGAAGCATTATGCCTCTTTGCCCAGTCATCTCAGAAGCTTGCCACTCTGTACGGACTGAAAACTCATTCAACAGGTAAGGAAACAGAGTCCCAGAGACTTGCCCAAAGTCGGCTCAGTGTGGCTGCTGGTGAAGTGGGACTGTCAGTCCTGCCACTGGGTCCCTATTTTTTCCAGAACCACTGCTCCACCACCTCTCATAGGAACACATCAGACCCACCTCCTGCTGTGCCTGGGCATTCTTATGATCCAGTTCTAGGGCTCTTTGGAAACTACGACAAGCTGCCATTGCATTCCCAAGTGAGAGGTGGCACTTGCCTTCTCGGAGGTGTCCCTAGAAGAAAGAGCACAGAGGAAGAAAAGGAACATGACTGCACAGGCAGAAGGAAATCAATACAACAGCAAACAGTCTAGATACCAACACGCAGCAAAAAGGCAGGGCAGTGGTTCTCAGTGAGAGCACTCAATCTTCAGTGGACACCTTCACAATTAGCTTCACAATTAGGACATGGTTGTGGGTGTGGAAATGCTCCTGATGGGCAGCAGCTATAGGGCAGAGATACTATAGAGCATTCTTCTACAGTAGAGCTCCATTACATACCCGGACAAAACCGTCATCCAACCTCACTGACTGCTGCGCATCTCCCAGAGCTTCCCGGAACCGTCCAAGCATCATCAATGTAGCCGCTCGATTACCGTAATAGCTGGCATTTTTAGGACACATATCTACAGGACAAATAATAGAACATTAAAAAGCTTGGCACAGAGGGCTGGAGAGATGATGGCTCAGTGGTTAAGAGCACTTGTTGTTCTTACAGAGGACTTGGGTTTGAGTTCCAGGACCTTCGTGGTGGCCCACGAGCATCTGTAATGCCAGTTCTATGAGATCCAATGCCCCCTTTGATTTTTGTGGGTACCAAATGTGCATGTGGTACACACACATACATGCAAAACACTCAAAACACATAAAAAAAAATCAAAAATATAAAATATGTAAAAAGAAAGTTCATGTGGGTATAGTAGTTCATGCTTTAATCCCAGCACTCCAGAGACAGCAACAGCAGATCTCTAGAAGTCTAAGACCAGCCTGGTCTACAGAGCCAGTTCCAAAGCAGCCAAGGCTGCATAGTGAGACAAAAGGTCAGCATGGGCTACTGATTGTAAGTAAAGGCTACCTACCAAAGGACTATTTCACAGGAGACCTAAAGAGATGTTTCAGTAGCTAAACTTGTCATATAGTGTGAGTATCCACATCAAGGTCTCCAGAAGCCAAGTAAATCCTGGGCAAGCATGGTGACCTGTCTGGAACTCCAGCCTGGAAGGGAGAGAATGGGACCTCCAAACAAACTAGATATCAAGACCAACGACTGAGCCACTGCCTCCATGAATAACACAGAAAAGCAATCAAGGATGATCCCCAACATCAACCTCGGGCCTCTACATGGTCACACACACACACACACACACACGCACACACGCACACACGCACACACGCACACACGCACACACGCACACACACACACACACCACAAAAGTGGGGCAAAAAAAAAAAAAAAAAAAAAATCAAACATAAACATGTTGAGGGGAACAGGGCATAGGAAGCTAAAGCAGGATTTCTGACAGTTCCAGGCCAGCCTGTTTCAAATGAAATATCAGAGCCAGGCACACACCTTTATCCCAACACTCAGAGGCAGAGGCAGGAAAATCTCTGAGAATTCCAGGACAGCCAGGGCTATTAAGCAGAGAAATTCTGTCTCAAAAAAACAAAAACAAAACCAAAACCAACAAACAAAAAACATTAAAATGATTTTGAGATATCTCATCACAGGCAAAGTGACTATCATCAACAAAGTTGACAATAACTGTGGAGAGGATATGGAGAAAACATTCACTGTGGGTGGGGGTGCAATTTAATACAGTCAATGTGGAAATCAATTTGGAGAGTTCTGAAAAAAACTTAAAAATTAAGTTCCACAAGAGACAGTTCTTTGTTTCCTGGCATGTGCGTACCCAGAGAACACTACATTTTATGACAGAAGTGGGGTATCCTCACCTTTACTGCTGCTGCTTTACTGACCACAGTACCAACTGGAATAAACCTAGACAGCCATCAACGGATTGATGGATAATGGAAATCTGGCACGCAAATTACACACACACACTATATATATATATATATATATATATATATATATATATATATATATATATAATGAAATGGTATCTTGTTCTGCTCTTAAGAAGAATGCAGTCACAAAAATGGAAGATCTTAGAAGGTATAATACTAGGTCACACAATCTCAGAAAGAGAGAAAAACTATGGGCTCCCTCACATGTAGATCCTTAATCTGTAACCTATATACACATATAAACAAATGTGCACGTAGGTAGAGTGTAACATGCAGAAAGAGAGCAAGAAAGGGCAACTCTCTGGCCCAAGTAGAAACCGAATGCAGGTAATGGCATGAGCTGTGGAAGAGGGTATAAACCTCATTTTCCCCCCTAGTTCTAATTGTATCACAGAGTTTTTTGGTTTTGGTAGTGGTTAAGTTTATTAAAAGTGTATTTGACAGCAAAAGGGTAAAAGCCTAACGTGAAGCTCTGCAGCTTCAGAGTGCCTCTTGTAACTATAAAGTTTGGTTAATTTCAGCATGTTACGTTTTTTATTTTCAAGGTTTTTTTTTTTAAAACAAACAAACAAACAAACAAAAAAACAAAGTTAATTTTTAAAAACAGAGCCAGCCTCAGTAGGTAAAGGCACTTGTCATTAAGCCTGATGACCCAAGATTTCATATGATCCACATGACTAAAGGAACCAACAGCTCCAGCAGGCTATCCTGAGTTCCACACACATGCCATAGCAAGCACGTATATATGCGCTCACGAGGGCACGCGCACACATACTCACATGCGCACACACACTCACATACACACACACACACACACTCACACAAATAATAATGATAAAAGGCTGAGGAGTAAACAGGGAGTAAAGGCAGGTGGAGTGCAGGACTGCACAGAACCCCCTCCCATGCTAACATTCCCTTTAAAGACCACCACAGGCAGCCTAGAAGAGCAATGATGCTTCCAGTTTTAAGGTTACAGCTCTAGGCCGGGCAGTTGTGGCACACGCCTTTAATCCCAGCACTTGGGAGGCAGAGGCAGGCGAATTTGAGTTCGAGGCCAGCCTGGTCTACAGAGTGAGTTCCAGGACAGCCAGGACTACACAGAGAAACCCTGTCTCGAAAAACCAAAAAAAAAAAAAAAAAAAAAAAAAAGGTTACAGCTCTAGGGGCTGGTCTGTAGTACAAAGGGAGAGCCTTTTTACACAGGCATTCACAAAGGTCCAATTTTATCCCCAGCACCACACCACAGCATAACACAGGAGAAAAGTGACAGCTTTGAACTGCCCTTTTGGGGTAGAAAGGGCCAATGTGCTTAGTGAACTATGGCGAGTTTGTGACCCGCATGTGAGCTCAATGCTGTCTATGTTCACGGCCATCTTCAACTATAAGCAAGTTCAATGATGGTCTACATGAAACTGTCATAAAAGTAAATAAAATAGGCTGGCATGTTAAGAACATGGAGATAAGACTCATTTCTGTTTCTGAGGATAGAGAAGGAAGCACCACTCATCAGATGCATGTGTGTGGGCATCACTGTAGACAGAGGCACTGATCCCAGGATGAGTGAGTCGTGCTGTGAGCTCAGCAGGTCACTAAGAACATCTGGCAAGTCAATCACCCGCTGTAATCCTCCTTACCTATGGCTTTTGTGTAATAGTTATAAGCTTCGTTGTAGTCCTTCTTAGCATAATATGCATTCCCTTGTTCCTTGAAGGATTCTGCTTCCCTGAAAAGGAAAAGGAAAAGTCACACCACTGTACTTCAGGGATGAGCTCAGAAGAGCCAAGCTTCATGTTAGTGTGATACTGGAAATGATTTATAGATCTGTCCAACAGGCCAATAGACCCAAAAGAGGTCCAATAAAATAATCCAATCCATCCACAACCTATTCAGACACAAACAAAATCAGGAAAACTCCTTTCAGTTGGGTTTAGTAGTTCACACCTGAAATCCCACAGTTTGGAGAGGCTGAGACAAAAAAACTGCTGGGACTTTGGGGCCAGCCTGTGCTACAGAGCAAGACTGTGTTAACCCACCAGGTCTGGTATCAAATGCCTACAATCCTAGCACTTGGGATGTAGAGTCAGGAGATCAGGATTTCAAAGCCAACCCTGGTTACACATCAAGTCTGAGGACATCTGTATTATCTGAGATCTAGTCTCAAAAAACAAAAGCAGCGGCTGGAGAGATGATCCTCTTGCAGAGGACCCAGGTTCAGTTCCAAGCACCCACATGGTGGCACACACCCACCTGTAACTCCAGCTGCAGGGGATCCAATGTCCTCTTTTGACATCTGAAGGCATCAGAAACACAAGCCATGCACATCCATACTCATAGGCAAAACACTCATACACATAAAATAAAAATATATATTAAAAAAATTTTTAAAAAGAACCACAAAAAACAGGCTGGAGCGATGTCTTGGCTCAGCAGTTGCGAGTACTGGCTGTTCTTTCAAGGTCCTGAGTTCAATTCCCAGCAACCATCTGTTGCTCACAACCATCTGTAATGGGATCTGATGCCCTCTTCTGGTGTGTCTGAAGACGGTGACAGTGCACTCATAAATAAATAAATAAATAAATCTTTTTTAAAAAAACAAACACATATGATTAGTTAAGTGAGCCACTGAAAGCCAGTACTGAATTTTCCAGTATGTAACAACTACTGCCTTTTTTGTTTTGTTTTTTGAAGGGCTGGGTTTAAGACAGTGTTCTAACATGTAGCCCAGGCTGGCCTTGAATTTGTGGCAATTCTGTTGTAGCCTACCAAGTGCTAGGATTATAAACTTGTGATACTTCAATATTTGCAAACTTCTAGAAAAAACATTTGTAGGTAATTCCACTGGGGACAACTGACTTCTCAGTATGAAATGGGACACAGCCTCAAGAATCTTAAAAATTCAGTTTCCCAAAAGTGATTTGCCCATTTGTCACTGGAAGAACAGTTGAAGTGTGCGACCAAGGAGTGAAAGCACACTGTGTAAGATGGAAGACAGAGCAAAGGTGACAGCAGGGAGTCAGACACTGGAGGAAGTGCTTATCTCTCGGCTCCCTCTTCCCACCACGTTCTGCTGTATGGTGCTTGTTGACCTTTTCACCGTCCATCTACCAGCTGGGCTCAAGCCAAGACATGACAAACAGCATTTGAAAAGAGCAAACTAGAAAACGCTCTCAAAAGCACCCAGAGCAGCTGGGCATGGAGGCACACAGCTTTAATTCCAGCTCTCAGGAGGCAGAGGCAGGTGGATCTCTGTGACCCTGAGGCCAGCCTTGTCTATATAGTACATAGTAAGCTCCAGGCCAGTCAGGGCTACACAGTAGAACCTGTCTCAGAGGGGAAAACAAGAAGTACCTCAAAACATTCTATTTCCCAACTCGAATGACAGATGATTCTTTACTGCAACATAAGTATTTAAGCATGTTTCTTTTAAAGATTTTTGTTTCCTTTCCTATTTGCCATAGTCATATAAGAAAAAGGGAAATCAGTTCAGGGTTGCCTACAAGAGAGACAAAAGTCATAGTTTTTGGTGTCCCACTCTAGTACTGGGGACCCAACCCAGGGATCTGTACAGGACAGCACTGTGCCACTGACTACATCTCCAGCAGTAACAGTTCACTGGTGATGACACGGGAGATTGCAGCTTGATCCTATGACCAGCAACGGAGAGATTTGTGGTCATTTTTTACATATTTCAAACTACAAACTGGCAAAGCTCCGTCCATTTTCATTTGTCCCAAACACTGTTCTGTTAAGTCCCACTGACATAGAAAGACTGCTGGAAGAAAGGAGGAAAATGGGTGACCTACTAATGCTGACAGATTTAAATTCTGCTGGATAGAAATCTGCCTAAAAAATCTCATTCTACTAACTGTCACAATGCTATAAAAAGGCCATCTGCTACTAAAAGGACCCAGGAACAGCCTCCCTCACCTGCAAGACTTAAGAGTCTCAACTGAAATCTTTCAATGCAATATACAAAACTCCTTTAAATATAAATTAAGCAAAGTGCTATAAAAACTCTAGGAAAAGCTTATGTTTTAAGAGCAGACATGCCAAGAGATTCCATGGGCTCCCCCTAAACTGGATTCTAGAAGCTGAAAAAACTCTGGCATAGATACTAACCCATCTGCAACTAAAATCTAGCTGCTTCTTCAGTCAGCAGTGACTAAGAATAGCCAGATCCTTGAGGAAAACCAAAGCATCCAGCCACTGTGCCAGCAGCACAAGCTTATTAGTAACAAGAAACAGGACCCAGAGCTACTGGTTGGTGGTCTTTCCTCACCACTGCTCCCATGGTGCCTAGCGCACTGCTGGCTTCTAATGTAAACCAAATGATGAGTTCAGTGGAAATCACTAACAGGTATGTAAGCCATGTAATTTCATGCACAACTAGCCAACTTGGTAAGTCTCACTATCGTGTGCCCCACCCCTCCTCAAGAAATTCAAGTCTCAGGTTTAAATAACCTGCCCAAGGTCAGGGAGTGACCATGTTTGTCAGAATCCAAAGTCATATATAATATCTAAGCTTTCTAATGCTCACTTCCGCAATACTGATAAAAAGTTTTAAACTCATCTGTACTATTGGAAGTGAGGCAAGGGTAATAAAAACTTCTTTAAACTAAGACACAAAACAGCTCTGGTGTGAAAAGTCTGTCCTAGGACTGAAACCTGGATTTACTCAAGCATGAGGTCCCTAAGAATCAGTCACAGAGGAATGGGGCTCCTTTTTCTTTAAGATGCAAGACCCAGTGGATGGACTTTGCCTCCCCCAAGAAACGCATTTCATTTTAGTAACTGGTGAGTAGATTCCATTCTAGAGGAAACAAAGCAAGTAATGTAGTGTCAGCCCACAGTAAAAAGAACAAGAATTGTGTTGTGACAAGTTGCTGTGTTTTTAACCTCACATTGCACATCAGGCCAGAATTAGCTATTCCCAGAGTTTCATGAAATGGACTTATTTTCATAGAAACATAGCTGATTAGCAGCTGCCTAGACAACAGGCTTAGGCACTTGGTGCTTTTAGGCTGAATGCTTATTTTTTGTATCCAGGTCCTATGTCCAAAGAGGAGTCTATCATTTTGGGACCTCCCCAACCTCATGGACAAGACCAACAGGCCTGACCCTGAGACCAGCAGAGGAAAAAGGGGAATCTTTGGAATCTGTCGAGATCACATCAGGAACAATTCCAGAGCCAGAAAATTCAAGTCCTGAGAAAAGCTGAAGCTATTCACGCTACCCTTACAGCAAAGTGACTGCAGGGTGAGGTGTCAAGGTGGGTCTGGCAAAGAAGAGTTAGTTAACCCTGGGAATGAGGGCAACATGGAGATGGCATCTGCCACTGCTTCCAGGGTTATTAATTCATTTGATAACTAAATGAGATTTCAATATGAGCCTGCTAAAACATATCAGTACCGAGGAAGGAAGACTTGAGACTGTTTTCTATGGGCATGACATTAAATTTGCAGGTCTCTGCAGGCAAAAGTAGGTGGATCTCTGTGAGTCTGAGGGTAGCCTAGTCTACACATAGGGAGTTTTAGGCCAGTCAGGGCTATCTAGTAAAATCTTGGCTCAAAAAAACCAAATAAAACAAACAACAAAAACCCAAAACTAAGTTCAGATTAGACTCTAAAATATCCACATGCAGAACTGGCCTGATGGTATAACAACTGTAATGCATCTCTTGTGCTTTTAATACTTCCAATCAAGACTGCACAGGTCTTCTGAAGTAATGCTGTGGTGAGCCTTCCACTTGTCTTCCAACAAAGAAAGCAGTAGTCACGCACCGCAGTCATGCAGGGAGGTACCACAGTAAGGGCATAGGTCTCATCACTTTCTACAAGCCTTTTCTTTGTTTTCATTTGCTATTATCTGCTTAGCCCAAGGCTGACCTCAAGTTCACTGCAAAGCCAAGAGTGACCCTGAATTTTTGGTCCTCCTACCTCAATGTCCTAAGTTGTGCCACTGCACCCATCTTAATTTATGCTGGATTGAACTCAGGACCTCATGTGCATGCAGAGCCCAGCCTATGTTCTTGGGTCTCTTCTTTTGTTTGGTTTGTCTTCGAAACTTTTACTTTTTAAACATTTTACTTTTTTCCCCAAGATAACTATGCATGAGGTAAAATATAATATTCCAATAAACGTATACACCATTGCAATGACCATAGAATATTTTATTTTTTTACTGGGAACTAAAATACTGTACCACTGAGCTGTATCACACTTTTCCTTATACTTGTTAGAGTCAGGATCTCACTAATTGCTCAGGTTGGACTTGAATTCCCAACTCAGCCACTTAAATAGCTTGAGGTTGTAGGCCTTAGACACCAGGCCTGGCTACATAAAACTAGCTTATCCAATTTCCCATCCAATCCTTGGGTCAACTCCAAACATTATAAGCACAACAGCTCTGATTCAAAGATGCTGGAAATGATTCTGCTGTGAATCACTAACAACCGATCCTGTTGAAAACAGAACAGAACCAAAACTCGGGGCCGGTGAGACAGCTCACACAGGAAGGAGAGAAGCAGTTCCTACAAGTTGTCCTGTGACATCTATACTGATGTATGGTGGCACATGCACAGGTGAAAAAAAGTGAGCAAACATTCTTTTCTTCTTTCTTTCTTTCTTTCTTTCTTTTCTTTTCTTTCTTTCTTTTTTTTTTTTTTTTTTTTTTTTTTTTAGATTAGGCCTCATTATGTAGCCTTAGCTGGCCTGGAACTCAATATGTAGACCAAGCTAACCTTAAACTCAAGAGATATTCATCTGACTCTGCTTCCCCAGTGCTGGGATTAAAGGAGTGTGCCACCACGCCTGGCCGCAAACAGAGTCTCTGCATGCATTCAAATGGTCACTCCCAGATCAGCACCCTTCTTGACAAAGGTGGGGAAACTGAATAGTCTTCTTTTTGTATACATTGCTGTTTTATGATGTATTTTTTTTCACCAGTCAGAAAACTGCAGCCTTGAAAACCCACCGCATCCACACTGCATCTGTTAAAATCTGTGTGCCGGAGTCTGTAGGAATACTCTCTGTATCTGCTGCTACTAATTATTCCCACAAGTACTGCCAAAAAACCATTTGGTATTACAAAGTTCTTAGCAGGATCATGTGATTGAAGACAACTTAGGCTTATGATCCCCGCCCTACTTTGCACATTTATAGCTCACTAAATTAAAAATACATTAATTAAAAATACATGGCTGATGTTGCAACACACCCTAACACAGGTGCCTATAAAAATGTCCATTTTCTCTCTAAATACCTCCAAGATAAACACTAATGCAATTCTGCCTTAGGTCAACTTAACTTTTTAGCAATTACAAAGACATTGAAAAACTTCAATCAGCCTCTGTCAGATACTAAATTCACTGGATGGCAGTTTTTAAACCTCCTTAGGCTGACAGGATGGTTCAGGGGGTAGACACTTGCCACAAAACCTGATTTTGATCCCTGGGACCCACATAGTAGAAAGAGAAAACTGATTCCCCAAAGTTGTCCTCTGACTTCCACACGTGTGCCACAGACTGTGCACACACACAAAAGTGCTCACAGCAGCCACATCTACCCCACAGGTAAGAGCTTTTTAAAATGAAGTTTTTAATGTGTAAAGGTGTTTTCTATCTGTACGTGTACCTGGGCCTCACTTGTGTGCCTGGTGCTCTCAGAGGCCAGAAGAGAATTCTGATCCCTTGTAACTGGAGTTATAGGCAGTTGTCAGCTGTCATCTGAGTGCTGAGAACTGAACCTGTGTCCTCTGGAAAAGCAGCCAGTGCTTTTAACCACTGAACCATCTCTCTAGCCCCTAGGGGTAAGACTCTTCATCAGCTGTATCATTTTAAGCATTTTTCCCCCCAAAGGGAGGAAGGAAGGGAAAAATTACTTCAGCCACTGCATGGAAGCTACTGTGCAACATTTGTAACCCAAGAAACACTGATTAGATTTTTATACAACAAACACTGCAACTTTACTTGTACTTCAAGTGTTTGCCTAGAATACTTATGGGTTAGGCTTTTTTTTTTTCAACTTGACACAAGCTAGAGTCATCTGGGAAGAGGGAACTTAAACTGAGACAGTATCCTCATAAGACTGTCCTGTAGACAAGGTTGTGAGTGGTGCCATTGCTGGGGGTCTTGGGTTGTATTAAAAAGTAGGCTGAGCAAGCCAGTACGCGGCCCTCCATGGCTCTGCTCAAGTTTCTATCTTCACTTCCCTCAGCCAGAGTATGAACTAGGAGGTGTTGGGTCAAATAACCTCTTTCCTTCCCAAGTTGCTTTTGGTCAGGCACTTATGACAGCAACAGGAAATAAACTGGGACAAACATTTTTTAATCAATTTGAGCTTCTCCAATCGTATTAATAATGATTCTGATCAAGAAAGATATAATGGTTTAAATGAGGCACACTTCAGAGTTTTCTGAACTGCCGGTTTTTTGCAATCCTTGGTATATTTTTTACTCTTGTTAAGTAGCTAGACAGACATTATCAAGTTCGAGGTCACTGAAGAGAGACCCTCTCCCTCATGATCAGCTTTGCCTCTCCTTAAAATTTAAAATACCATAGGAAAGGCAAAGGTGACAGAGCTTATATGAAACCCACTACAGGAAAACTACTTCTCGCAGGTCAAAACAGAATTTGAGTTCTATCTCAGGACGTGACATTCTAAGCTGCCCACATGACATTGCTGTACCTTCTTTTAGGAGTTAATCCAACAGAGACTGCCAAGAAACCACGCCTCAGGAAAGCTGACTCACCTGACATGCTAAGAGAGGAGGAATAATTACCCTTTAAACAGTATATTTACTCCTACAGTGGCCCCTCGTCCAGTGCACTTGTAGGTCTTTACTGCTAAACCTGTTTTTCTGAGTTCTAACTTTAAAAGTGTAACTTCTCCTTTTCTTTTTTCTTCTCTCTTCTTTGGATACTGGTCAAGTATGCTCGCCCTGTCACTCTGGACATTGTCATTCTTTTACAAAGACCCTCCTGCAATGCCACGCAGCTGCTTGTCACCAGCCAGCTACCCACCCACAAACTTGCTGTTTTTTTCTGGACCCTCGCTCAAAGACATGGCTTTCTATCTTGCTCTTCTATACCCTCCTCCTCAGCAGCTTCAGAGACTTGCTGTTGCTCTGGACTTTGAGATGGGGTCTCTCTAATGCAGCCCTGGCCGTATGTGAACAATGTAGAACAGGTCCACCTCTGCCTCCTGAGAGCTGGGACTAGAAGTGTATGCCACCACACCTAGATTGCTTCAGAGATTTATATCTCTTATCTTGCCTACCTTGTGTTTTCTGCCTAACCTATGATTTCTCTCTCAAATTTAAAGCTTCTGACTATATTCTGTTTTTTAATTCTTTTATCTATGAAGCCAAAAACCAAAAGGGAACCCCAATGCTCAGGTAACATTTGTAGCAAAATATCCAGTTTTGCCAAAATTACAGCTAAGGGCAAAATGCTCTAATTTTGTGAGAGCAAAGAAGTGTTCAGAAACCTTTGATTTTAGAGAAAAATGTAGTGGGGGAGAAATATTTCCCTTCTCCTCATGGTTGCTGGGGCTGCAGTGTGTCCCCCAGGCCAGGAAATCAAGATTCCTCACCAGTTGCTACTGTGTTCACTGTCTTCTATAATGTTACCCTGCTCTAGATTGTGGCACCTCCTTTCTTTTAGTCAATCAAATTTACTAGCTACTCGTTGATCTAGAAACATCCTCCACCCTACAGAATTTACGGATCTTGGCCAGTCTTAGAGTAGAAATTCCTTCCTCCTCCCCCTTCCCCAGACCTCTTGTCCCCAGTGGCATGTCACAAGGCCTGTTTCATGTTGTACTCGCTCTGACCTTCATGAGAATAAAGTAAAAGAGCCCAACAGCCTCGAGTTTACTCCATGCCACCAACAAACAAGTCACTTTATTTTTCTAAAAAATATTTTAAAATTAAATCAACTTTAACCTACAAATAAAATTTCAAGTTAATATTCATTTATGTAAGTGCAAGTCATATGACTTGTAAAAAAATGTATAAATACCGTGTGCCTGTGAGGTACTGTGTACTGGATGCTTTCTAACCAGCCAGAGAGACAGGGTGAGCATTAGCCACTGGAAAGCTACCTGCTACCCAGGGTCCTTTACCCAGTAGTTGTCTATCTCCTCCCACCCCCCCCCTTTTTTTTAATCCCAAGGTTCTTTATTGTGATTTCTGTTCACTTCAGGGTCAAACTTTTTTTTCCCCAGGTTCAGTAGAGATGCATTGAGATGGATTTTAGGTGTCAGGCAATTGGCAGTGAGGGAAGCTGAGATAGATTCAACAGAAACTTCATTTTCACTTTAAAGCACAACCAAAACTGCTCAGTTAGATAAGGTGGCTTATACTCATAAAATTTCAGCACTTAGGATACTGAAGCAGACAGTCTGCTACAAAGGTCAAGGGCAGCCTGGGCTATATAGTGAGTTCTAGGCCAGCCTAGGCTATGCTATGCAGCCCTGTCTCAAAAATTAAAAATTTGAGGCTGGAGAGATGGCTCACTGGTTAAGAGCACTAGCTGCTCTTGCAGAGGACCCAGATTCAATTCCCAGCACCCACATGGCAGCTCACAACTGTAACTCCAGTTCCAGGGGATCGGACACCCTTAACATAGACACTCACAGGCAAACTACCAATGTGCATAAAATAAAAGATAAATTATTTTTAAAAAAAAACCAATCTTAAAACAATCTCTTATTCCCAAAGAGGAAAGGTGAAAGACAGAGATAAAAACTCCTGAACAGATGAGTCAAAATGTACTCTGAACATTCAAGGAGAAATCTCAACAGAGGCAGAACCAGAGAGCCAAGTACATACATTCCAGGGAGCTGTGGTGCCGTCTACAAAAGGCAGCAGCACTCTCTACTGCCGGAGGAGAGAAGGACACCCGGCACTGGCTGGAGGCGGCTGTCTCAGGGGAAGCAGGGCTGTGATGCACCAACCTCTCCCACCCAAATCTTGACAGAAATCCCATCACCAAAGGCATAAGGACAGTCACAAAAGCAGCCACCTTGATAACTAACAGGCATCACAGGGTTCTGGCATTTACTTCTCCTTTGCTTAATTCTTGGGGAAGGAATGCTTCAGAGTAATGAGCCTCTCTGAAGCTGTTCTGAGAGCACAAGCCTGGAATCCACTTTTCAGTGTTAGCCTGAGGCTGATGTCCATACATCCCCAAACCTACCTTCCATCTTTTGGTTCTTCTTTGACAGTGCAGACATCCTCAAAGGAATGAGTGTTTTCTAAAGAGATACTTGCTTCCCACTCCTCAGCTATCAGACTATTTGCTGAAACATGGTCTCATGGATTGGAACCCCCAGGAATTGTAAGCCATGGGAAGGAATAAACTAAGGCCTAGTGCCAGCCGGAAGAGGACCATGTCTCTTAGAGGTCAGACTACTCTGCAGAGAGACTGTGATGGGTCAGTTTTGGGAAGGACCATGCTTTACCCAGGACTGCTTAGTTAATTCGTGCTGTTACTGAACTTCTTTATCTGCTCCTCTTCCCAATACGGCCACACTGATTAAACCTCCTCTGTGTTCTTTACTGTGACCTGTCTCTTTAAGATGGTGGCTGAGCTCAGCTGTGAGCACTGCCAGGCCCAGGCTTGACCTCAACAGCTCTGGTAACATCTCTCATCTTGATGGAGACAGCAGTGTCCCTCAACAATCTAGAACTAAGGAACTATAATTAAGGAACAGCTGCTTCCAGGGCTGGCAAGATGGCTCAGTGGGTAAAGACACTTGTTACTGAGCCTGAGGACCTGAGTTCCATCACCACACTCACAGGTGAAAGGAGAGAACCGACTGCCACAAACTGTTTACACACTCACACACTCACACACACACATACTCACACACACTCAAGCAATGATGTTCAGGAGGATACAGAATATACATATGGAAACCAGAGGGCAGTATGGACTCCAGTAGCACTTTATAAAGTTCTCTTGGGTTCTTATTTCAACAGGTGCTAACTCTCTCAGAGCAAACTGCCCAAGCAGGAACTTTCAGACAGAACACACAGCAGAACCCTGTTCACACTATTGTCAAAGGGTAATAGATCCAGAAGAAATGTCAGCACTGCTTATTTGACCACTTAGCTTCCCCACACATCACACACCAATAGAAAAGGTCTTAAAAGGGCTGCAGAGGTGGCTCAGTGGTTGAGAGCACTGACTGCTCTCCCAGAGGTCCTGAGTTCAATTCCCAGCAACCACATGGTAGCTCACAACCATCTGTAACGGGATCTGATGCCTTCTTCTGGTGTGTCTGAAGACAGCTACAGTGTATAAATATATATATAATAAATATTTTTTTAAAAAAAGAAAATAAAATAAAATAAAATAAAATAAAACTTAAAATAAAACTGGAAAAGTCATATCCACTACACACCACCATTCTCAAAAGCTCATCACACACACTTTTGCCCATCATGGTTTCTGTCTGGCTAGGCAGAGAAAGCAATTGTCATGCCAGTACAAACAATGACCCCTTGGAAAAACCACTCTGAACCCTGTTCCTACTGATGAGACTTGGCTTCAAAGAATACCTGGACCGCCGTCTACATAACTTCCACATCACTCAACACTGGAGAAGGAGGAAAAAGCATTGGTGTAAGAAGAGACAATGAATCCTCAACAGGACTCTGCGCCAGGCGACAAGGCGCCCACACAGCAGCCCACCATTGTTCCCATTCTCCTAAAGTCCTAGAGCAAGAAAGTAAAGGCAGGAGTCCAGTACTCAATTTTTTAAAAACTAGCTTCAGTGACCAAGTCAAGCCCTGATTGGGTGGAATGTACAATAAGGCTAGGCTTCAGGCCAATCAGAATTCCCGTTGTTGGCAAGTTACTAAGCACTAGAGCAACTGCCACTCACATGGCCCAGTATTTCCCTAAAATTGCTCAGTTTACAACAGTGGTTAATATATGAACCTAAATTACATTCAGGAAAAGAAACCTCCTATATTCTTCCTTTGTTCCACTAATAACTATTTAACAATCTTCCACATGTTAATACCAGAATTAAAATGATTTGCTATATTCAGGTTTCTGTCTTCCTAAATCTATCCCCTTCCTTAGACATAACTCATTTCTTCCATCTCTCATTCCTTTATCTGTGAGTGACACATATTAACTTGAAGTTTTTCTCATTAATTTGACTTCAAAGTCAAAGATAAATTCCCATTCAGCATTCAGACATAATGAAATGTCTAGCTGTTTGCCCTAGAACTCTTTGAGAAGGTGAACAAATTCCTAATGTTAACCAGGTTGAAAGGAGAGGGGTATTTCCTGTCAACTCTTTGGTTAAGTAAGGCTATGAGGTTCAAAAAGGCTTAAAAAGCAACAGCAGACAAATAATGACTGCAAAACCTGGTATGTGAACCCAGCAATGTAGATAGTGAAATAAAAGACAGAGTCCTAAACCACAAAGGAATCAGGACAGCTAATAACAAGAGCCTCATGGGAACGTCTCTTCCAATGTCAGCACTCCAGAAGCAGTTGCAGGCAGATCTCTTATGAGTTGGAAACCTACACAGCAAGTTTCAAGCCAGCCAGGGGTACCTAACAAGGCCTTGATGAAAGGAAAGGTAAGGCAAGGCAACAGAAAGGAAAGGACAAGTAAACAAAAGAGAAAGAAAAGAGGACAGGAGAAGAGAGGAGGAAGGAGGAAGGTGGCTTCTGTGCAGAGGGCTCAGCAGATAAAGCAGTTTGCCTCCAAGTCTGACAATCTGACTTTGGTACCTGGAGCTCCTATGGTAGAAGAGAACTGAACACACACACACGCGCACACACACACACGCACGCACGCACACACACACACACACACACACACACACACACACAGTGTAAAAAAAGAAAAAAGAAAAGAAGAGAAAAATGGTGCTTGTGTGCTTTAGAACAGATAGAGAAATGTTAGCTCAGGGCTGGAGAGATGGCTCAGTGGTTAAGAGCACTGGCTCCTACAAGGAAGAACCCAGGTTCAATTCCTAACACTCAAATGGTAGCTCACAACCATCTGTAGTTCCAGGGTATTCAAGGCCCTCTTCTGACCTCTGCAGGTACTACACACATCGGGTACACAGACATACATGCATGCAAAATACTTACACACATTAGAGAAAATAAAAATATGTGTAAAGAACAGACTGTTGAGGCTGGAGAGATGCCTCAGTAATTCAGCGCACTTGTTGGGTCTTACAGAGGTCCTAGGTTCACTTCCTATCACCCACATGGTGGATCACAACCATCTGTAGTTATAGTTCCAAGGGAACCAATGCCCTCATCTCGCCTCCATGGACACATGTATGTGCAGGCAAAAACTCATACATATAAAATAATTAAATCGAAAGAAAAGAAATATCAGCTTACAGAAGCCAGCAAGGATGTCCTATTTCCCTATTTTGTGGCTCCCTGATTCTTTTGGATTTCTATATCTAGTCACACCAGATACAGAATGATAACAGACATGCCTCCTCTTTAGTGACCTGCTTGAAATCTATCCATATGTCATAATAAAAGCTATCTACAGAGACCAATAACCAGAGACCTTTAACTCAAGACAGGCATTGTATGTTAGAAAAAGTATCCAGCAGCTTCCCAGGAACAAAGGCATCAAGTTAGGTCAACTGTTAAAATGTCTGAATCTTATCCCTTATCTACAAAGTAGCAGACAATGAAAAACAATTTTGGGACCAATAAACTACCCAGCAGGCATATAAAGATGCTACCACCAAGCCTGACAGCTTGAGCTCAATCTCTGGAACTCAAATGGTAGAAAATCAATTCCCAATTGTCCCCTGGCCTCCAAAGTTGTCAGACACACAGATAACACACACACACACACACACACACACACACGCAATTTTCACACATAGAATTCTATTTTGGAGTGTGTTAAAATTCAGCTTAGAATACCTGGAATGAAACACATGTGGCTTCAATATTCAACACTAAAGAAAGAGAAACACATGGAGTTTCAGTGGGACTTGAGAGTGTGTATGTATGGTGTGTTCATGTGTGCATGCACATGTGGGTGGAGACTTCTTTTTCCTGGACTGCTCTGTACCTTTTCAATACATCTTTTACTCTGCTTTCGAGGCTACTGTGGGACTTGTGACAAACTAACACGTGCAAACACCTAAGGTCTTTCTCTCTAGACACACTGAAAATGAAGAAATAAAGATGCAGCCACAAAAAAGGTTGCAATCATGAGGTCCAATGTCTTGATGTTCCGTTCATCTTACCCCTCTGTAGGACTGTGACAATTTAGCAGCAGCAAGATCCATTAGATCCCAAGACATAAGGAAGGGAGGATTCCTGTTGGGCCTTGTAAAAACATTCCAAGGGACTCAGAGGCTGATGTGTCCCTAAGTGAACTGGTAGTAGAAGGATGTAACCAGAGACTTAGCCAAAGGGTTCTAACAATGCCAGACAATAATAAAGGGGTGCTTCAGGGGATGCCCTTCTCCATCACCTGCTATGGCTGCACAGGGGTGCAGCCATATGTACTCTGTCTTCAACAATGGAAAAGTATACAACAACGTTTTTCATACCAACAGATCCTGATGCTCACTCTTCTAAGGACGTCTGACACAGCAGAGGTCAAAGTGATTTTTTAAAGTTATTTTCTTTTTATTTTATACACAGAACTGGACTCTAATGAACAAATAAAACTAATTAGCTTAGTATGTCGAAAATCTGAGCTCTATTACACATGTGTTAAGAATGCATTTTTCACTTTATCCACAGTTCCACTGACTTGGTGGTAGATAACTGCTTGTTTGTTTGTGCCTTGATGTTTTGCTTGCATGTATATCTATGAAAGGGTGCCAGATCCTCTGGAACTAAAGTTACAGACAGTTGTGAGTTTCGGTGTGGGTGCTGGGAATTGAACCCAGGTCCTCTGGAAAAGCTGCCAATGCTCTTAACCACTGAGCCACCTCTCCAGTCCCAGTAACTGTTTTATAATCAATAACATATTAAGTTCCACAAAAAAGTCAGTTAACCAAACACCATGCTTTACATGATGTGGCTGCATTATAACACTACTTTTCTTTCTTTTTTTTACTGTTTTATGTTCTCTCTCTCTCTCTCTCTCTCTCTCTCTCACACACACACACACACACACACACACACACACACAGCCCTGGCTAGCCTAAACTGTAGAGATCTGGCTGCCCTTGAACTTACAATAGTCTGCTTGCCTCTGCCTCCCAAGTGCTGGATTACAGTGAACATCACCGTGTCTAGCTTCTTACTGTAAAACCCGGACTGATGGATTCTAGCTCTTTCTGCCTCTGCCTCCCAAGTGCAGGGATTACAGAAGTATGCTACCACACTCAGCCTTTGTTTCTTAATATATCTCTCCATAATCATTTATCACCATTTAAGACAAAACACCCTCTCTAATCTTTTTTGTTTTAAGAAGGAGTTGCTTTAGAAAGGGGACAGAGGGGACACAGAATCGAAGTCTAGCCAAGCATAATGGTGCAGACCTTTAACCCCAGCACTTGGGTGGCAGAGGCAGATGAACGGATCTCTATGAGTTCAAGGCTGGCTGGTCTACGTAGAGACCTGTTTAAAGTCCAAATCAGAGACACTCTCTAAAGGAGATTTACACTGAATAGGATAGATTCCTTAAATGACATATAGCTAAAGTCCCTATTTATAGCAATAAGAAGCACTAAATTCTTGACAAATATATGTAAAATAAAGTAAGTTTACGCTGAGCCTTCCTTAGCTTCGAGAGCCTTCCTTTCTCCTTTTGCAATGTCCTGAGTTACATAGGAGCTGATGATACTTAACTTTAGACATTGTAATGACGTGACACTCAGACAGGAGGAGGAGACAGGAGGCTAAACTGATAGCTCAAGGATCAACTACATTTTCTCTAGCTGCTCAGCTTTCAAGCCAGGGACTACCCACACACCTGATAACTACTTATTCACTGTAGCTCTCCGAGTACCCGCTTATATGTCTAACTTGGACAGTAAGCCCCTCAGAATCCTGATTTCTAGATCTCCTGAACTGACTCTGTTCACCACCACAAAATATTCAGACTTAAGACATACCCTACAGGCTTGGTATGAACACATGAAACACACGGAGAAGGAGACTAAGGGCACTGTAGTCCATCCTGAACAAAGGATCAAATTACTCTGCAACTGATAAAGGAATCAGTTCACCTTTGGTATCAGAACAAGTGCATCTGCTCCCAAGCGTGTTCCAACCCTGCTTCAAAAACCTGTTCGCAAGCCGGTGTTAGAATTCACCGAGTGTTCTAGAAAAACCACTCACTCAGCAGCTTCCTAGGCTAGGCCAGATTGGCAATCTCGAGCTTCTGCAGCTGCCCAGCAGTGCCAACTGCATCTAAACAGCTGTCCTCCTTGAGCTTAAGAATGCTCTTGGGAGAAACAGCAAAGAAGCGTCTGACCCGTACTGCAAGAGACAAGCTCCTCACTCGCCCTTCTGTCTATCCATTTTTTTCTACCGCAATCAGGGGGCGACCAGGTCCATACAGTAGGCATACAATCTCTCAGACTCACACTAAAGACCACCAAGTGTAATTAGTGAGGAAAAGGAAGTGAGGAGGAGAATGCGGGCTTTGGAGACAGACAACAAGGACAGACAACAATGCACACAAGTTAACCAGAGCGGGCGGAGGTCGGGGCTACGTTAAGGAAGTCGTCATTGACGCCGCGACGCCTCCCCCACTCTGCAGCCGACCTCTGAGATTCCTACCCCCACCCCTCGGAGACCCGGCCTCTCTAATGAAGACAACCTTCCTCCCCACGGCCGAGGGAGACTATGTCTCAAGCTCCCTGCTAGGCGGAAGCAGAAGGGGGTAACAGATCCCTTAAGTGTGCCCCTTCGGGGGGGGTGTCTATGTCGACTCCAGCTCAGATGGGGGGGGGACTGCAAGAGAGGCATCGTCTCTACATTTAGGGGCTGCCTCGCTGGCCAGTCGACCTTCCCCTAGCCACAAGCTGCCGCTCGCCTCCTCCATGACTCTACCACCTGGTTACCTCTTTGCTTCTTCGTCCTCCAGGAATTCAGGCTCGGTCGCCGCCATTACCACATCGCACTCCGCGGTAGCCGCCATCTTACCGCCGGGACCAGAGAGCCGGGTGGGAGGCAGGCGGTGAAGAGCACTTCCGGTTGGAGCATCGAGCCGCTCGGCTGCACCGCGCCCAGAGGGACTCCCTCGAGCCCGTCTACCAACGAGAGGCTCCGCTTGGGGCCAGAGCGGCCTCCCATCCCTGGAGGTCCACGGTGGTCTCCGCGCTGGGGCGGGGGCCCAGGGACGGTTCCTGTGCGTAGGGGGCGCCACCTTACCGGAGGATAGGAGGAGGGTACAGAAAGGATGTTGCCTCTCTAGGCCTAAGCTTGCCTCAGTATCCCTACAGCACGGTTGCCATAACAACTAGCAATCCTAGAGAGTCTCCGGTAAGGCTTGGGAGTCCCGCCTGGGTGGGTGGATACTGGGTCCCCAAGACTACCTTCCCGACTTTGCAGTGTGTCCACAGCTTCCTCCCAGGAAAGGCATGAAGAGCTACTTTGAGCCCAGTCCCCAGCTTTCATCAGTTCCTGGAAGCCCTGCCCAACCAAGCGAGTGGAACGCAGGGCGTCTTCACCCTGCGCCTTTCATCCTCCACGGATCTCTAAGCACCAACTGGTTCATCACCCCAATGACGCGGACCCTTTTATGAGGCTGCTTTCATGTCGGCCGCTTGGGAGTGCCATCTCGGCTTTAAGCCTAGAAAGGATGACATGGCGCCCCAGCCCCTGCCCCGGAGTTTATAAGGGGTGAGGTCCCTTTTCCTTAGTGTCTCCCGTACTCCTACTTCTCATAAACTCTACCCAACACGCTTGTCTGACCAAATGTTGTGTGGATTGGGAAGACAGCTTAATCATCTTTGTAGTACCACTACAACACACAACAGTGTTTAGTTGTATTAAATTGGGGCCCTCTGGGGTTAAATGTGCGGAGGAGACGACCTTGAGATTGTAATTTAAAGCCAAAAGGACCGAAAATAAGACAATGGAATTTAAACATCGTCTATCTCACTTCCCTTACGGAAAGCTGTGTGTCAAAGTCTGGAACCTTATTTGTAGGTCCTTATCATTACTGACGAAGTGGAAACACAGGGCCCACTGGATAGAGAATGAAAGAAAGCTGGGCCTCGGTGGGTTGGAATGCTGTGACCCTTAATACAGCTCCTCTGTCGTGGTTATCCCCAGCCATAGAATTAGTGTTGCTACTTCATAACTGTATCTTTGTTACTGTTACAAATCGTAATGTAAATATTTTTGAAGATAGAGGTTTGCCAAAAGGGCATGATCCACAGGTTGAGAACCACTGCCTTAATTAATAAATTGATTGAACGTGCTTTCAACCACTTCTCAACAACAGGGGGAAAAAAGCAAATTTTTATTCCTTCCTGAATTCCTTATGTTGGATTCCATCTGTTCATCTGTTCAACTGGTCACCACATGAAACATGGGGTAAATCATACAGGCCTCAGAATTGCCCTTGGCTTGCAACCTTGTCATCAGTGCTTTATGTCCTCACGACACATGTTCCCCAAATCTCCTTTTTGTACCAAAGTCGTCACATTAAAAGCAAATAAATAAACTCAGAGACTTCAAATGGTCTCCTAACTGATCCTTAGTTTCATCTTTGTCAAGTCTTGGCTCTTCCTAGAGAATGACCTTCCTTGCAAAACTGGATGGGCGGATTTCTGAGTTCCAGGACAGCCAGGGCTATACAGAGAAACCCTGTCTCGAAAAACAACAACAACAACAAAAACAAAAACAAAAAAAAAAAACCAACAACAACAAAAAAAACCCAACCTACCAATGGCTTGCTATTCTGGTGTTTGGTCCCCGGCCTCCCACACATCTTCACTATTTGGCTAGTATCTGCAATCAGTACTGAGCCTTTAAGAGACTTGTGGCTCCAGAAATGTCATGAATCTTGTCTTTCCTCTGTCTGATGGCTATCTCTGGTTGTCAACTTGACTCTTATCTGGAATGAACTACAGTCCAGAATGGAGGGCACACCTGTGATTCAGATCTTGAGAATGGAACACCGGTTTCTGACCTGGATCTTGACATGGAGATCTTGAGGCATAAAGGCCAGGAAAAGCTTAGGCCCAGGCAAGGTAGTACATGCCTTTAATCCCAGGAGACTGAGGCAAGCAGATCTCTGAGTTCAGGGTCAGTCTGGGACAAAGCAAGTTCCAGATCCAGGCGTGGTGGTACACGCCTTTAGTCTGGGCCACAACTGCTAGAGACCTACATAAGGACATTGGAAGAAGATAGATTCTTCTTTGCTTGCTTGCACTTACTTGCCAGCACATCTGTTGGAACCTACCATTTCAGGATTCCAGCTTCTACAGAAGACATGCTGAAACAACTAGCCTCATGGGACTGAGCAACTACTAGAGTCTTGGACTTCCCATTCACAGCTGCCCATTGCTGGGTTAGTTGGACTACAGACTGTAAGTCATTAAAATAAATCCCCTTAACTTATAGAGACATTCCATAAGCTCTGTGACTCTAGAAAACCCAGACTGATACAAGAAATGTCATAGTTCTTGTTGTGTTTCCTCTGCTTCACAAACCTCTGTCCTCTACGGCCCTTCAAACCTGAACACAGACATGCCCCTTTCCTCCCTTCTCTTTGGTATCTGTCGCTTCTGAGTTAATGCCCCTCTGCTGTGCCCACAGCACCCCACTTCAACAGCAGCGTTCATCATGGTTAGTTTTAATTGTTAGTTTGGATGTCTAATTATTCTAGACAGTGACTTTATGGCTAGTTACTCTTGTAGCTTTTCCTTTGTATATGGCCCTATGCAAGGCACAAACAAGACAAAATAGGTGCTGAGGTGTTTGTTTCTTTGGTTTGGTTTGTTTGTTTGTTTGTTTTGAAACAGGTTCTCTGTGTAAACTATGCTGTCTTCAGAAAAAAATCTCCCTACTTCATCCTCCAAGTGCTAGGATATAAATGTGAGCCTCCATTCCAAGTTCAAAAAATTCCACGTTTAGTCGAGTGTGGTGGCATATGCTTTTAATCTCAGTACTCGGGAGGCAGAGGCAGGCGGATCTCTGTAAGCTCAAAGCCATCATAGTCTACAGAGTGATTTCTTCTTTTGGGGGGTGGGGTGGGGGGTTCGAGACAGGGTTTCTCTGTATAGCCAGAGCTGTCCTGGAACTCACTCTGTAGACCAGGCTGGCCTCGAACTCAGAAATCCGCCTGCCTCTGCCTCCCAAGTGCTGGGATTAAAGGCGTGCACCACCACTGCCCGGCTACAGAGTGATTTCAAAGACAGCCAAGCTACCCAGAGAACCCCTGTCTTGAAAAATTAAAAACAAAACAAAAAAAAAACAGGGTTCATAGAGCATTTGCCTAGTATGTGCACAGCCCAGAGTTCCATTCATAGCATAGCACTGCCAAGAAAAGAAAAAGAAAAGTTATGGAATTGATGATAGAATTAACGAAGCGTTAGTTACTTCCCTTAAGATAGAGAACATTTTAGTATCTGAGCCTGGAACATCAGCTTTATACCCAGACACAAATTCTGGTGGGCATTTCCCCGCCGGCCTCTGGGGGCGCTGTGCGATCAGCGCTCACTTTGCGCCGCCGGAAGTTGTCTTGATGGCTGGACGTTGGGGGGCGGGACCCCAGGCCAAGTCCTTCCACCCAGAGGAAGAGGGCCGTCTTTACAATCGAAGTGCTCCTCCCATGGTCCGGCCCACTCCTGGGGGCACCTCAGCGGGAGTGCTGCGGGGACCCGGGAGGTATGGAGCTGGGAGGCGGGGTTCAGAACGGCCTCTGTCTCTGATTCACTTTGGTTGTCCTGTCTCTGCCTCTGAGATTCTGAGGGGTGCCCTTCAGGGGTACTCTGTGGCAGCGGCCTCTTGGCAGCCTCTCGGGTATCGCTTACTGAAACGCCCAGACCACGGAGTGGAGATCAGTGACGGGAAACTCCTGGAGAGGTTTCTGCTTGGGACCCCTTTGAGGTTGACCTCCGTATCTCTGCTTTCTGGGGGGAGGAGGAAGGGGAGATTACTGGCGCTCCCCAGGTGCCTGTGTCTGGAAGTTTCCCTTTAGAAAGACGTCTCTCTGGAGTCTCAGAGAGTTTATAAATAGGAGCTTTCTCTGTGCTTGTCAGTCCAAGGGATGTAAAATCCGTCTTTCGGAAGCACTTTTCTCTTTATATTCCGTTTCTTGTCAGATCTTTATGTTACCCGTGGATTCAACTGGGAATGGTTAAAAATGGAATTGATTGTCATCCAAATTAGTCACTCAAGAAAGCAAGTTATTCTCTGTATTTGCACGCGCTCCCTGAAGAGAAGATGACAAGAAGAATCTTAAATTCCTGCTTCTTTCTTCACGGGAGTCATGGTTAAAGGGAGAAAGCAGCCTGGTGTGCACATGCCTTAACTATTTCATCAGCTGGAAGCCTGATTGGGGTACATGAGACCCTATCTCAAAACAAAACACCCCCAAAATCAAACGCAGGAGTATTTGTGGCGCTTCCTTCAGTAATTGATGTTGTGCACAGGAACCAGCCAGCTGGTTTTTTACCTCATTCTCTAGGCCCCTCTCTTTATGGTGCCATTAACCCTACACCTGCTGGGTGCCAAGTACTGGCCACTCCTGGGACAAGAAGGTTAATTACAGCTCACTGCTCAACACATTAATGTGTTCAGTCAACACATTAGGGTGGTGCTAAATCCCTGATGCTTCCCAGCCTGCTGTTTGGATTCTGTCTTCCCTCACCACATGGCTTCTGTCCTTTTAGGTTGAAAGCTAAGCATGGGGAAGAGCTGCAAGGTGGTCGTGTGTGGCCAGGCATCTGTGGGCAAAACGTCAATTCTTGAGCAGCTCCTGTACGGGAACCATGTTGTGGGTGAGTGTTGCTGGGGCCGGAAGACCTTGAATGAAGCCGTAGGATTTGGTCACATCCTGAACACAACAGCTGGAAAGAACATCAGCTGCTGTTTTCATACCCTCCCAATAAGGGAGGGCTGGAGGCATGGCTGGCTGTCAGAGCACTGGTCTTACATGTACTAGGCCTTGGGTCTGAACCCCAGCAATGGAGGAAGAAAAAGTAAAACCTTGTACCCCCCAAGTTCTGTATGACATTGAACAAATCTAGACAGAAGAAACCCAAAGCCAAGAAGAAACCCCCACCCCATAGCACTTGGCCAGAGGTGGATGTAGGGTGTATGCTTCTATCAGTATCTGCCTTGTTATCATCTTTGAGAGGGCCACACTGTACAGACCAGGCTGGCCAGGAATTCACAGAGATCAGCCTGCCTCTGCTCCTGCCTCCCCTCCTCCAAGAGCTTCAATTCAAGGTGTGTGTCTCCACACCCAGTTCTATGTTGCCCTTTTGCTTAGTGTGATAAAGACATGACACTCACTCCCCACATCATTCCTGTCTAACTCTCAAGTCTGGCCTCTCTGAGCCCCCACATTCCTTGAGTCAGGTCAGCTTGTTAAGCTGTCCACCTCGCTCATATTTCCCGTCTCTCTTGACTCATGCTCAAGTCTCATTTTAACCCAGGTTCTGAGATGATCGAGACCCAGGAGGACATCTATGTAGGCTCCATCGAGACAGACCGAGGGGTGCGGGAGCAGGTGCGTTTCTATGATACACGGGGTCTCCGGGATGGGGCCGAGCTGCCCAAGCACTGCTTCTCCTGCACGGATGGCTACGTCCTGGTCTACAGCACAGACAGCCGAGAATCGTTCCAGCGTGTCGAGCTGCTCAAGAAGGAGATCGACAAGTCCAAGGACAAGAAGGAGGTACATGTCCTGGACTTCTGCTGGGAGCCCAGTGGGAGGAGAACGTGGGTCTTTGGTAGGCTTTGGGATGGTAGCGTGAGTCCCAGCTGGGCTCATTTGCCAAGAGGTAGTTTAGGAGCTAGAAGGCCGGGAAGGTCATTGGAGAGGATCTTCAACTCACACAAGAGGTAGCTGGTCATATGACAGGATAGTTCAAAGAGTCTTCTCTTTGGTTTAATAGGTTCCCTCCTAACATGTGAAGCTCAGTCTAATTTTGCTTTTCTGTGGTTCTCTGTTCTTGCTAGTCCTCCAGAATTCCTCTGGGAACTGCATCCTCCCCAGTTGTTGGCCAGAAACAGCTAACAGCTGTTCCTGATCCTGAGCCATGGCATGCCTATAGCCTCTGTTCTTGTTTGTCGTCTCCAGGTCACCATCGTGGTCCTTGGCAACAAATGTGATCTGCAGGAGCAGCGTCGTGTAGACCCTGACGTGGCCCAGCACTGGGCCAAGTCAGAGAAGGTGAGGCTGTGGGAGGTGTCTGTGGCTGACCGCCGCTCCCTCTTGGAGCCTTTCATCTACCTGGCCAGCAAGATGACCCAGCCCCAGAGCAAGTCTGCCTTCCCCCTCAGCCGCAAGAACAAGGGCAGCGGCTCATTGGACGGCTGAATAGCTGCCCTTCTTTCTTCACCATTCCATCCCCATTCCAGGATGGGTGGAGAGCACAGGGCATAAGCAAGCTGTTCTTTCCAGTCAGTAGGGGAGCGTCCCTCTAGGCAGGAAGCTGGGCTGGCCTTCCCCGTGACCTTCCATGATAGTCCCCGCCCCACCCCCAGCTGATCATATTTTCTCCTGTTACCTGGACACTTATGGGTTAGTATCCATTCTGTCTGCCTGGTGCAGGAAGCAGGGCTGCCATGACAAAGCGTCCAGTCCAGGAACTGGCTCCTATCAGGGATTCCAACTCTCTGAATTTCCTGCCAGTAACATACACACAGTACCAGCCTGGGCTTGAACAAGTGTGACTAGGTATTGTAAGTATACATTTATGAGTGCTGGCCTAGGGTTGACTCCTCAGCCTTCACCCTGATCTTTCCCCTGGACTGTCCAAGGCTGGGTAAAGCCAGGCTCCTGGGAGTGGCATTTTCTGATTGACCTCTACCCGTCTCCCAGCTTTTTCGCTTCCTCTTCCTGTTTAGGAGCAGAGGTCTTATTGGCTGAGGTAGAGTGGAGTGGTGACTGGGCTGTCACTTGCCCTGTGACTTAGCAAGGCTATATTCTCTGAGCATCGGTCTTCTCATCTGTGAGTTGACAGGAGCTTGGATGATCACCTAGAGCCCCAGGTAGCTCTGTGATATTTCTAAAGCTGGTGGCTCGGGCCTCCTCTGCCCCTGCTCCAACTTCTTCAAGGTGCTACACTTAACCAGCCTTGGAGGCTGGACAAGCCTCTCGTAACCACCAGGGGGCAGGAGTGCACTCTGCTCAGTGGCACAGTATGTGGACCTGCCTACAGGGCAGTGTCCATCCCTCCTGGTTGCTCTTGGCTAGTAGCTGGACTTATATTTATATTCTCTGTATTTATATGCCTGCTGCCCTGGTGAGGGCGGGATAGGCCGCGCCTCTAGCCCTTCCTTCTTACCTCAGATGCCTGAACAGAACCAGGCAAACCAGTAGCAGCTTCCTAGAAGCTGACAGGCCTTCTGTCAGAGGCTTGTGCTATTAAGTGAGCTTATAACCCACAACTTTCGGTGCCCACTTTGTGCTTCTGATGTGCACACTTCACATGAATTAGACACTACAGCCAAGCCACCTCCAACACCCACCCCTTCTCCCCGGAACAGGAGAGAAGGGCTGGTACCCAGGCCTGGGCAAGGAGAGTCAGGACACCTACAGGCTCAGGCTTGAAGTTCATTTATTGATGTGTTGGACACAATAAAACCACAACTGCTGTTATCAAAAAGTTTCCCGTCCCCTACCTTTTTTCTTGTCCCATTGGAAATACCTTTCAAAAAAAAAAAAAAAAGATATAGGTAGATACTGGCAAAATCCCATGTTGAATGGGGGAATGGCACTGGCTTTGGCAACATGAAAGTGGATCTTGAGGGCATATTGGACAGTGTACCAGCCCAAAATGCCACACTTGGGATGGCCAGACCCCAGTATGGAGTGGAGAGTCCCTAAGCTGAGGGACATGCAGAGCCCCTTTAGAGTTGGGGTTCAAGAAAAACCACTGAAAGGCTAAGAAGAACAGCTATGGTGAGACAGGTCACTTCTGTTAAGAAGACCAGGCAGGGTGGTGCATGCCTTTAGTTCCATCTCTCAAGAGGCAGAGGCAGGTGGATTTCTTGAGTTTGCCAGCCTACATAGTTCCAGACCAGCCAGGGCTACACAGTCAGGCCCAGCCTGAACACCACTCTTACCTTTGAGCCCCATCCCCACAGAACAGATGGAGCTTCCTTTCAACTCTGCCTCCCATTCACAGTGCATTTTTTTAATTTAAGAACTTTGGGGACCTCTTACCTCTATGGCCCTTTGCCATACATACTCTGTAGTCAACATGTGGTTGTTTTGCATTGTTTGAGACAGTGTCTAGTGATATGGCCCAGACTGACTTATAGTACAGGTCCTAGAATTGCAGGCATGCACCACCATACCTGGCTCCCCCATGGCAAATACGCTTGACAGGTCCCAGCCCACTTCAGTTTGAGCTCCCTCTCTAGTGATTGTCCAGACAGTTCTAGAACATGGCAGGAGAGGCTGGCTCTTGGGAGCCAAGATGTGTCAGCTTTGTGTAAGTCTGGTAGGGGTGGGGTATGAGAGCACCATGAGACCTGGGCTGAGATTTTTTCATAGATCTTTGGGTACTGTTGAACCATAGATGCAGGGCAGCCTAGGCTTGGCCCAGGAAAGGAGGGTAGCAGTGGTCCTCAGAGCCAGTGGACTGGAAAAGCCCCGGTCTGAGTGAAAAGCAGATACCCAGGTTGGGTGGGAACCTGGAAACTGCAAAAGGCAGTCTCTGTGGGATGTGGCGACAAGTGTCTGGCCTGTAGAGATAGGATGTGGCCATTCCGAGTCCCCTAATAGGGAGCAAAAAGGATGGGTCCTGCGGTGGGACGGACAGCTCCTGCTGGAGTGCGGAACAGAGCTGGGCCCAGCACAGGAGCAGGGAAGAGGGTAGCCGCTGCTGTTGCGGCAGGCCGGAGGGTCAGGGGTCCTGGCAGGGCACAGATGGCAGCAGCTGTGCTGGGCAGCGGGCCGGGCAGGAAGCGGGCCGCCAGCGTCTTGGTGAGTTGCTTCTGCAAGGCCAATTTAGACTACAATAAAAACAGAGGTGGACAGGGTTACTGATATCAGAGAAGCCCGCCCCCTCCCTGGGCCACATCCAGGAGTTTTTTTTGCCTCAGGGACGTGCCTTTTAGAGTTCTAAGTCAGACCTCCTCCCAGACACCCCCCCGAACAGCCATGCCAGGGGGACTTGCTGTGGCAGCTGTCTTCCTGCCCAGCAGCTGGACAGCCTCAGGACAGGAGCACTGTGAGGCGTAGGAAGAGATGGTCTCTAGGATAAGCACACCCACCCCTGGCTTTTGCCACTTATATTATGACCTTAGGCCCAGCCTACCTACAGGAAATTCCTCTGGGGATAGCCCAACCCCACCTCTAACCCTGTCAGCAGCCTCCTTCCTGTCACCCCCTCCAAGCCTTTCAGCTGGCCCTTCTTCCTCCTCTCTTCCATATAGACCTTGGTGCCCTAGAGACAGGTACCTTGAGAACACTGACAGCCAGTGCTGTGTGTTTCTGCAGTTTGCTGTGCTGGCTGGAGGGCTTGGGGGGCTTCCCAGCCAGCCGGTCCTTGTGCCTCCGACTGCTCATGTGCTGACAGACAGACAGACAGACAGACAGACAGACAGGGAATGAGATAGAAAGCCCACAGAACCCAAACTATTCTGTTGCCCAAACTATCTCAGACTTCCTCTTACCCATAGTTCAACACACACATGATGGGCTCTCAGCGTGGGGCAGTCGTGGGCAGCCTTGCCCCATCCATCCCTCAGTGAGCATCAACCCTTCCTCCCTTGCTCTGATACCCACCCTATCCTGGCCTCCCTTCTCCTACCTGCTTGAGCTGGGTCTCTGAATTGACATGGAGCTGACAGAGAGCACAATGGAAAAGAGGGCTGGGTCCCTGCCGGCTCCCACGACTTCCTATTACTCTCTTTGTCTTGTGTCCAGTCCCTCCTCGGGACACAGGACGGCCCCTGCCCCTTCGGGGAGCCCCTTGATGACCTTCCACCATCCATCTGTGCTTAGCTCCTGGAAGGAAAGAAGACAGTCTCTTAGTACGGAAGGGAGGCCACATCATCAAATTAGGTTAGCTCGGAAGCCCCTCTGAACACATATGGCCCTCTAGCCACACAGGCTTCTCTCTTCCCAGCATCTCTGGCTACCTATGGCTTCCTATGGACATCCCTCAAGGAAGAAGGCCTTTTTAAATAGACAGCTGGGCAAAAGTCCCTTCCTTTTGTTTTGATCCAAGAAAAAAGGAAAACGGAGAAGGGTACTCTAGTCCTTAGTGACTTTCCGTTCTGGTTGCTGCAGACTTCTCTTCCCAATGCTCTTCCCTTGGGATGAAGAGGGGGATGAAGAGGAGGACCCAGAAATGTCTTTGTAGTAACAGTGGGTTGGGTCCTGTCACCTACCCATGAATGACATGGCGCCTGGGAAGCACTGACCTGTGTTGTGAGCCTGAAGCTGAGAGGCGGAGTTCACTGTCACTTTACAGGTAGGGCAGTAGAGGCGTCCCTTCTCGCCCCTGCCTTCCCCATTCACTCCACTCCCCACAGCCACTTCTGCTGGCTCAGGCCCTGGGGCTTCCCTGCTAGGATCTGGGGAGCAGGGTGGGCAGGAGGAGGAAGAGGAAGAGGAAGCAGCAGCATCAGAAAGTTCTGAGTGGGCTGGGTCTCCGGCTGATGGGTCTGGGTTCGGCGGTAGCTGAAGTGGAGGGCCGAGAGGAGGGGATGCAGGATCTGCAAGGACATGGGACATACGGGGAGGTTTGGACCTCTGAGGCACAGCACTGGTGTGATAGAATGGGAGGCTGGGAGGCTTCCTGGTAAAGGACAGCCAGCACTAAATTTTGGTTCCACCAACTCACTAGGTAAGCCAGAGCCTCAGTTTTCCTGTATAAATATCATAAAAGTGAACAGAGTAGGTCCCATTTTCAGTTCTAGCTCCTCAGTATTGAGTGAGTAGAAGTCACGAGAAAGATGTGCTAGAATGTTTATAGAGTATTATATAGCATTAAATTGGAAATTAGAGAGATCCATCATACAGGCGAATGGTGGGGTCATAGGTCATATAGGGTCTCATGTATCTCAGGCTGGCCATGAACTCACTACGTAGCTGAGGATACCCTTGAACTTCTAGTCTTCCTGCCTCCACCTCCCAAGTGCTGTGATCATGGGTCTGTGCCACTATTCCCAGTTTCATGGTGGTATTAGGAATCAAAACCCAGGATTTCCCAAGTGGTATTTAAGTACTATACCCACTGAGCTTTACCCGCAACCCCTGGTCCTTTGTTTTTTGAGACAGGGTCTTATAGAACCTAGGCTAATCTTTTTTTTTTTTTTTTTTTTTTTTCTTTCAAGACAAGGTTTCTCTGTATAGCTCTGGCTATCCTGGAACTCACTCTGTAGACCAGGCTGGCCTCGAACTCAGAAATCCACCTGCCTCTGCCTCCCAAGTGCTGGGATTAAAGGCGTGTGCCACCACTGCCCAGCTGAACCTAGACTAAATGTGATGTGTAGCCTGGATTGACTTGGAACTCGAAATTTCCCTTCCTCTGTCTATAAAGGAGTATGGGGGACAGTGGTACCCGTTAGCTGAGACACTGGGGCTTCTCCCTCTGGCCCCCAGGACAAAAACCAAACCTACTCACATCTTAGTGCAGACCTCTGACCTCTGAATTGTGGAGAGAATACATTTGTATTGTTTCAGCCACCTACTGTAGCCATTTGCTCTGCCAGGCTTAGGGAACCAACACAGGGGGTAGTTGAATCCTAGCTCAGGCTAGGTAGGTGTGCTGGCAGCATGATGCCTGATCCAGAGTCAGCCCAAGGAAGGAGCAGTAGGTGTCTGCCTATGTCTGTATATACGGGATCAGTTTGTTTGTTTGTTTTTTAAAGATTTACCTATTTAATTTATGTGAGTACACTGTAGCTGTCTTCAGACACACCAGAAGAGTACATCAGATCCCATAACAGATGGTCATGAGCCACCATGTGGTTGCTGGGAATTGAACTTAGGACCTCTGGCAGAGCAGTCAGTGCTCTTAACCACTGAGCCATCTCTCCAGCCCTATGGGATCATTTTTAAAGCAAGAACGATGGTGAAAAGCTAAAGAGATGGCTCAGCAGTTAAGAGCATGTGTTGTTCTTGCTGCAGATGGGGTGCAATCCCCAGCACCCATAACTTCTTGTTCTCCAGCTCCAGGGGATCTCATGCCCTCTTCTGGCCTCTGTGTTCCATGAGCACCCAAACATTCACACACACACACACACACACACACACACACACCCCAAAAAATCTCAAGTTTAAAAAAAAAAAAAAAAAAGCCAGGCAGTAGTGGCACATGCCTTTAATCCCAGTACTGTCAGGAGGCAGAGGCAGGCAGATCTCTGTAAGTTCAAGGCCAGCCTGGTCTACAGAGCAAGTTTCAGGACAGCTGAGGCTACACAGAGAAACCCTGTCATGAAAAACCAAACAAAAGAGAAAGGAAAGAATGATGGTTGAAGAGCTAAAGTCATTCAAGTCACTGTCAGAAACCAGCCTTGTTGTGTGGACTCGAACTTAAGGCTGACCTTTGCTCTGGGGTGTTCCAGGGCTTCCACTGGTTGGAGGTGAGACTGTCCCGTTTGCGGTCAGGGTTCGAGGCTTCTGCTTGTTCTTGGCAGCTTCCACAGCCTTGAGTTTTCTGGCGTGTCTATGGCCCTTATAATGAGCTTCAGCCTGGTTCTGGAAGAGGGAGGGGAGGGGTCACCTTCCCTTGGGTCACATGCCTCATTTAGAAGTGAGGATGAGCAGAGGGATAGGCCAGAGGATATGGGGCCGAAGGGACACAAGGCTTGTCCACAAAGGGGTAAAGTCAGTGTCACCATCATCTCCCCATGTGTACAGTCCTGAGGTTTATAGAACGGGTTCTCACACCGGTGCTCCAATGCAGCCTGCCTTCAGAATCAAACTTAGCCAGTTATAAGCTATGCATCTTTAGGCAACTTATAGCACCTCACTCAAAGGAAGTGTGTGTGTGTGTGTGTGTGTGTGTGTGTGTGTTGAACTTAAGAGTTGAGCACAAAGCCTTGTGACTAGTGGGTAAATACTCTTTACTAAGTCACATCTCCAGCCCTGTTTGTTTCTGTGTCCCCAGATCCAGAAGTGTTGAACCCAGTTCACCAAATGATGCCCTTGGGTGTCTGCCTATATGTACAGAATATTCTGGAAATGGACTACTTACTCTGTGGCCCATGCTGGCTTTAAACTCATGATCCTCGTGCCTCAGGAGGTGTTTACCACTGTGCCCCGCTTGAAGCTTTGTGATTGTTCAGGTCAAATGGGATATGACTTGGAAGGGTCTAGTTTATAAAGTAAGGTTTCCTGAATGGTAAGGAGTCCGCCCGTGGAAAGCACAGCAGTCCTCATATTTTGGGTTTATGGACATCAAAAAAATCCCATTGTTCATTTTTTGAAAATAATTTTTGAGCATTTGCTGTTGGCCCAGCCATTCTGCCAGGGCCTAGGAATGGAGACATGTCCCTTCCAGCAAATCTCTTTTGTCTACATTTTGTAGAATAATGTGACCTAAACGTCTGGAGAGAATGCCACAGATGGGGTGTCAGCATCCTCTTTACTTCAGCCAGGAGACTCTACTTGTTTCTCATCTATTTCCCATAAGTGGGAGAGACAAGCTTCCACAGCCCTTCCTTGAACTCTGGCTACAGTCCACTGTGGTTCTGACATTTCACCCAAACCCCACAGTGAGGCTTCTCCCTTCCCTTTCCCCAGGATAGGCTGCAGTAGGAGTGTGCAGACTTCAGCGTCAGCCAGGGCTGGGTTCAAATCCCAGAAATGCTATTTACCACCTGTGCTCCCCGGCAAGTTATTTATCCACTGTGAGACTGTGTTCTCCTCGGAGAAGTGAAGATGATAGTTGTGCCTCTGTACCTCTCACAGATGCATCATGGGAGTCCATTAAGGTGATGAAAAGTAGTGGCACACACCTTTAATCCCGGCATCAGAAAGGCATAAGCAGGCAGATTTCTGTGAGTTTGAGGCCAGCCTGGTCTACAGAGGGAGTTCTAGCTAGAGCTACATAGTGAGACCCTGTCTCAACAACTATAACAAAATTCAATCAAGTTGGGTATGATAGGGCGTGCCTTTAATCCCAGCACTCGAGAGGCAGGCAGATCTCCTTGAGTTTGAGGGCAGCATGGTCTCTATAGCAAATTCCAGCCTCCCTCAAAAGATGCTGGGGTGAATACATGGTGTAAGCATCTTGAATCAGGACCAGGAGTTCACACCATGGCCCCTGGACATCGAGAAGATGGGTGTGAAGCAGAGCGGAGGTGAATGGAATTCTAGTTGGCTACATGTAGGCAAGAAGAAGTATGAGAAGGGGTAGGAGTCAAGAGAAGATGGAAGTCAGGGCAACAGCCCCTTTGCTACCAGTTCCTATGACAACAGCCCCAAGGAGGCCCTGCTCCCTCTGAGCCCCAATTCCATGATTCCCTCTCACCGCTGAGTTGAACCGCAGATGACAGATGTTACAGGAGATGAACAGCTTCTTCTTCAGAGGGGAGGGGACCCCAAATGTGTGGCTGATGACAGCTTTCTGGACTGGGTCCATCTGTGAGGGGGGAGTGATAGGGCTTAGTTCCGCCTACATGTTCAAGAAAGGTGCAGTTCAAAGTATGTTCAGCCTCCCAGAAACCCCCTGTCTCATGCTATAACCCTGACAAGGGTACAGCCTTTTCCTGGCAGACTTGATCTGTCAGGGACCAAGGGGATGACCAGGGTGATCTGTGTGCTTAGGGCCATGGCTTGACACAGAATCACCTTGGTGTCTCTTGCTGCCTTTCTGGTCTTAGTTTTGGGGTCTTGTTTTCTATTGGGACCAAAGATTGAGCACAGACCACAGCAAGGAAGGGACAGAAGACTCTTGGTGGGATTTCCTTTCTCCTGACTCGGCTTTTATACTTGGACCTGCTTGTGAGGCAAGAAGCCAAACCTCACCACCTCTGCCATTGTCCCAAAGTCTGACGTCTGCTAAACAGAATGAAACCTGCTTTGGGGGGGGGGGGGGCAGGAAAGCAGGTGGCCAAGCAGGACAATGCAGGAGGCCTGAGGCTCCCCAAGTGGCAGGACTGTACCTTTTGCAATATGAACTTGAGTGTTTTCTTTCTTTTCCTAATTAATGTTTTGTTCAATTTTTTTTGTTCTCGTTTATTTATCTATCTATTTTGAGACAAAGTCTCCCCTAGCTCTGGCTGGCCTTAGAAGCCCTGTCTTCCTGCCTCTGCCTCCCAAGTGTCGGGATTATAGGCATGCAACACAATGCAATAGTCTTTCTTTCTTTTCTTTTGAGATCAAGTCACTATGTAGCTGAGGCTGACCTTAAACTCTCCTTCTTGCCTCCGCCTCCCAAGTGTTGGGATTAAAGGCATGTGCTACCACATCTGATTTCTACAGTGCTGGGAGGCAAACTCCCTGGGCTTTGTGCATTCTAGGCAAACTCTTCCAACTTCACGATTTTCCAACCCACTTTAGCTTTTTCTTTTTTCTCCTTCCTTCCTCCTTCCCTCTCTCCTTCCTTCCCTCTCTCTTCTTTCCTTCCTTTCTTTCCTCCTTCCTTTCTTCCTTCCTTTCTTCTGTTGTCTTTTCTCAGGGGCCCAAGTTTTGTGGGTTTGTTTTGTTTTTTGGAAACAGAGTCTCACTATGTAGCTCAGGCTGGCCTTTAAGTCACTGTGTAGCCTAGGTTGTCACTAATACACATTCCTTAGCCTCCAGAATGCTGGCATTACAGGCAGGGCCACCATGCTGTGTGTTAGAAGCCTAGGTTGTTGACTTCCAAAGGAGAAGTTGTCTGATTTAGTCAAAAGGAACTTTCCAAACCTTCCCATAAGAAGAAACCTGAGGCAGAGAGGGGAACATGCTGTACAGACTGCCCTGAGGACAGAGGTTACAAGCTGGACAGTGCCCGAGGGAGAGCCAAGCCAGCAACAGGATTCCAGAGGGAGATCGTGACCCTGGGCCAACACCTGCCTTTGAGTGACTACCCCTTCGGGCAGTAAACACATCTGTAAATGACAGGAGGGGCTAAAGCTCACAGGCCCAAATGTCTCATACTCCTCAGGACCTCTGTACAGCCCTGGAGGGGACAAACGGGAGGGAGACCTCTCCGAGTTACTGGGAAGGCATGTGACATAGTCTCCTGAGGATAGAGTGGAATTCATTTCATTTGATTTTTGAGAATTAAGGGGGAGCTGCTCCTCACACCTCATGGAGTGCCCCTAACATTTGTCCCCCACCCCACCCCCCACACACCACAAATGAGTCCAAGTACAGGAGAGAAATATACAGACCCAAGCACACATCCTTAGCTGCAGTTATAGACTCGCAGACAAGTAGAAAGACTCTCAGACACACAGATACTATGCAACCACAGATGGACTCTCACCTAAAATACATCCATAGCCAGCACATAAGAGAAGACACAAAGACACCCAAACTCCTCAGATTCACACGTGCACATAGTACATTACATATCCCTAGGCACGGGCACACACACATCTTCACAAATAATACATGAACTCACACCCACATATAACACACAGACCTCCAGGTAGGTACACAAGCTCCAAGACAAAGATATAAGTCAAGGTCTGGAGCCATAGCTCAGCAGTTAAGAGCACTTGCCATGCAATCGTGAGGGCCAGAGTTCGAATCCCAGCACCCACAAAACAACCCAGGTGCCCTTATGCAAATCTGTACTCTCAGCTCCACTGGATTGCTGGGTCGTGCTGTTCTGTAGTAGAACTAATTTGAGTTTATCCCTGACTAGCTTACAAATAAATGAGACTCAGACTATGGCTATTTTATTTGGCTTTGATAATTACTGGGGGCTAACCCCTAATCTCCTTTTCTAACTGCTGGCCTAGCTCCCTCGCCGGGGTGTCCCCCAAATACTTGCTGCCGTGTGCTCACGGTCCATCTTCTCTCATGGTACCTTCTCTTCTCTCCTCCTTGTTCTTCTTCCTCCTCTACCTTCTTCCTCCTCTCTCATGGCCCTTCTCAGACTCCAACCCTGGGAACTGAAACCCTACCTACCTCTCTTCTGCCCACATATAGGCTGTCGGCATCTTTATCAAACAATAGTTTTAAATTAAGAAGCAAGGTCACATAGCATCACTTGGTGTATGTGAGGATTTTCTCTCGCCCCCCGAGGGCAACCAGGGTCAGTATTTAGCCTAATAATACATAGCAACAAACCAAATCTCAACGCTGGTCTCCAGCTTTGCTGAGAAAACAGGTGCTCCAGGTTCAGGAAGAGACCACAGAGGACATCCAGTGACCTCCCCTGGCTGCTGCACGTGCACAAGCATGTGCACCCACACACGTGAACACATACTGACTCACACATAGCTAAATACAGAAAGAATAAAAAAAAAAATCTTTAACCCCTAACTCAAATGCACACAAATACACATAGATCATCCATTAAAAAACCATCTCTGGGCACTTGTGATGCTGTGGTAGGGATGGCATCATCTTCATCTCTAGGTAGGAGACAGCTGGGTTCTGGGTCCCTGTTTGGTAGCACCTAGGGCCAGCCGAGTCACCTTCCTTGCCCACCCCCAAAACTTGCATATGCCCCCCACCCTCCTGCCCAGCCCATACCGTGCTGAAGTTGGGGAAGAGACTGAGCGGGGTGGTGCCATTGAGGTGAAAGGTGAACAGGTGCTTCAAGTCCAGCGGGGGTTGCAGAGGCCGGGTAGGCAGGGTCAGGGAGGCCAGCAAGGGGCTGGGGGCGCTGGAGGCCGGACCTGCTGCAGGAGGAAGAAGGGCAGGGTCTGAAATGAGGAGCCACAGGGCTCTCTCCCACCTCTGCTGCCCGAACAAAAGGCCAAGTACTGCCAAGACAGGAACTCCCGGCTCCCTCTTTATAATCACACCAGCCCAACTCAGTTGGGGAAGCAGAGTCAGGGAGTCCACAGGTCAAGTCTCCTAAGCAGAAGAGTGACGTTTTCTCACTGACGGGGTCAGCACAGTGACCCAAATAGATACCAAAGGGAGTCCAGACAAAAAAGAGGTCAGAGGAGTCAGGCTTGATCTACACAAAATCATGGTGACAGCATGACACACTACTTGTCCCACTTCATCCCAAAGCACCAAAGTCAGGGAGTGCAGGGAAAAGCCAACTCTTTTTCCCTCTTACCACCTGTCCCTTTCTCACTTCCACTTCCATGCCACTCACAGAAGGGATGAAAAGAAACCCAAAGCATAGGGTAGGAGAGATGGCGCAGTGGTCAGAGCACTGGACATTCTACAGGACCCGGGTTTGATTCCCAGAACCCACATGGCAGCTCACAACTGTAACTCCAGTTACAGGAAACCCACGGTCTGCTTCTGACCTCTGCAGGTATCAGGCACACATGTGGTGCCTTATATATGTATGCGGGCAAAGCACAGATACGAATCAAATAAATCTAAAATGTCCCACAAAATTAAGGAGAAAGAAAGAACCCAACAGCATTCTGAACATTTGGATCTCCAGTGCTGGTGAGGTACCTGCTGCTTCCCAGAGGATGCACCCCATCCAGCATCCAGAGTGAGACCCCAAGCCAATCCTCAGGGCCCACAGAAACATCACTGTGGTTTTGTAGTCTTTGGTGAAGTAAAGGCAGAAAAGGGCTGGAAACCGACAAACCAGATTTCAAGGTGGATAATGAAAAAAAAAAAAAAAAAAAAAAAAAGCAGAAAGCAATCCAGGTTACTGGAGACTTACTTGGGTCCTGTAACTGCCAAACCCAAAGAATTCCCTTTCAATTCTTGGGCGCCAGATATATCAGATGGGTTTATTTAGCACCTGTATATGTATGCCTATAAACACAGCCATATACAGGAAAGCCGGCAGGCAGCAGATGGGAGGGGGAGCGTGGGACGGAGGGCACCACCACCTCTCTGGAATCACTGTGTGCTTTGACCCATTAGTTTGTGCTGTGTCAGAAGCAAGCACCGTCATTTGGTTTACCAAAAAGACACTGCAAAGCATGGGGCAAGAAAATTATCAGGCATCTACTTTCCTTCACCTCTGTTCTCCCAGCTCCTAAGGCTCAGCCTTCCTTTTTTAATGGAAACTGGAAACCCAAGGGAAGGATCCAGAAGGGGAAAGGAAAACTCTGAAAGGCCAGACAGGCGAGCGGATAAGGGGGCGGGGTGTGTGTATGTGGGGGGGGGGGGCGCTCAACCTACTTGCCCAGGCTCTTTCCTCATAGGCCAGGGGTTTAGTTTGGTGATGAGTAGGGGAGAAGGGCAGTTAGTAAGTCAGCTTGACTGTAGTATGAGTAAGACTGCTGTCCGTACGCCCCCCCCGCCCCCCCCCCCCCCCCCCCCCCCCCGCTAGCTAAGGTAAGGAGAGACCACTCTCAGGCAAAGTGCCACCCCAGAGGTCCCTCCCGCATCCAACTCTCAGAACTCTATGGCCAGTGCAGAATCAAACTCATGCAGCTCAGGGAGTGGGGCGGCATCCACCGCGATCTTCACCACCTGGCTGCCTCGCTGCGGTCCCTTTGTCCCCACGACCCGCAGCTTGTGGCTGAAGCACATCTTGACCAGCAGCTCCGCACTCACGGGCAGCACTGAGGTCAGGGCGGCTAGGATGCGGCGAAAGTCGGGGAAAGAGCTCGTGCAGCTCAGAATGCGCACCGGCAGAGGCGCCCGAGGCTCAAAGAGCGCCAAGTTCCCTAGCATGCTGGCGCACCACCGGGGGCGCAAAGCCCCACAGTAGCACCCGCAGCGCCCTCTTGCCAGCCGCGCACAGCTCCTCAGGTGCCTGCCGGTAGCGGCGGGCATCAAAGATCGCCGCCAACGCGGCCATCGCATCCAGCGAGGGTCCGGGGAAGGAGTCCCGCAACCCTCTTTGCAAGGAGTTCCGCAAAGCCTTTCAGTGGCGCTCCAGGCTTCGCAGCGCAACCTCCGAGTAGCCCAGGCAACTCCACACTACGGTAGGTGCAGCGTTCGCTCGCCCGCGTTGGAGTCAGACTCTGAAATCGCCATGGAAGATCCATGGGAAGCCATGGAGTCGCGCGGTCCGGAGCCGAGCTGAGCTTGTGCGGCTGCCATCACCACCGGCTGCAGCAAGGTCAGGTCTGGCTCTTCGAGCTGCAGGACCAGGGCAAGCTTCTGCACCGAAGCGTCTAGCAGCAGTGGGTGAAGGCTTCGTAGGAAGGTGAACTGGCACAGAGCCGAGGCCAAAGCGGCTCCCAAAGAGTCCACCAAGCAAGGCCAGGTCTCGGCCACTGCTTTTACAGCAAGCAACCCCAAGAAGCCCCAGGATATTGGCAGGGGACCTGTCAAGTCAATAGCTGCAAAGTCCAAGGTTGCAGGGAGCTCCGCAACCTGGTGGAAACTGAGGCCACCATGCAACAGAACAAGGCATCCAATGTACTCTCATAGTCATGGGGCTTAGGGTCTGTCCAGCCAGGTTAACAGTGCGGATCCATAAGCAGTGGGCAAATGGTCCTGAGCTGCAGGCTGACACTTTCCAGGTGGTCACTGGGGAGGCTTGAACTGAGTCTGGCCAGTTTGGGTGCAGATATGCCAAAGACCCATAGGATATCCAGGAGTTGGCAATCAGTAGCCTCACCCCGCTGTAGCTCCACACTACCCACAATAGTAGAAAGTTGGCTATCACATGGGGACACCGAAGTGGCAAACAGGGCCAGACTATGGAACTCTGCCCAGTTCCTGGTCTCACCTAACACAAGCCCCACATATGGGGATGCCTTCAGGGGCTGGGAGGCCTCTGTGTGCAAGACACTGGCAATGGCCACCTAGGATAGCCAGGGAGGAGGAAAAAAAAAAAGACAGAGTTAGGCTTGCCCTACAGGCTAGGGGCTTAGGGGAGACAGGTAGCTCCAGACTGTTGGAAGAGCACAAGCCTGGGGCCAGAAAGACTCAGTGCCACTTATTGAACTTGGAATACACTATGTTCACCAAGCTGGCCTCGAACTCCTGAAGACCCTTCTTGCCTCTGCCTCCTCAGTGCTGAGATAAAAGGGTGTGCCACCACACCCAGCTGGATTTTTTTTTTTAATTGAAACTAATTTGAGCTTTTAAAAGCACAGTAAAAACTCATCAAACCCAATGGTAAGTGAGCCACGGCCCAAGATCAGTTTGCAATCTCTGGCCTAGGGAGTGAGAAGCATACCTGTGTTCATCCACTGATAAGGACCAGGCCTGGCTTCTTTACTATTGTACTCAATATGGCTGGCCCAGTGCCGGGCATGTAGGCAGCACTTGGTGAAGGTCTGGCATAGTGGGGATATGAATGAAGTGTGCTGGTTATTACTCAAGGGCCCAGCATACTGGAGCTTTTCCCAGGTGGCTCAGTGTCTCCCCTTACCTCTGGCTGCCACCCACCTGCATGTCCCTCACCCGCCTGGGGCTGTAGTATTCATCACGCTCTGTGCCCATCAGTGTCTGACACAGGTTGAACCTCTGGAGCTCCAGGGGGGTCAGGCGCATCCTCTTCAGCCACGTAGTGTACATGCTCAACACAACCACTTCGGCCAGGTCTGCCTCTGCCTTGACAACCTTGGAGGTGGGAGCGATTGCCAGGCTGGGGTAGGTCCCTCCACCCTCAGCAGGGTCTTCCAGAGTGGGCTGGTCCTGGTTGACGCCAAAGCCCAGAAGTTGCCCGTAACCACCATGAAAGCATTCTTGGCTTTGGCATGCTTGTTGTGCACCAGGACCAGCTCTTCGTGCTAGACAGAAGAACATCTGCTTCTGTTTGTAGTCAAAGTCCAACAATTCCTTCTACTGCTCACTGAAGAACTGCTTGTGCTTGGTGGAGTTGGAGGCCTCTCCAGCCAGCTTCTTCCCAGGGGGCACCATGCCTGCTCTCAGGACAGGGGACCAAAGACCCCCCTCCAAATGCACATACAGACACACATAGACACACACACACACACTTGCTTTCCTCACCCACAGAGCAACTCCGTAGATAGGGAATCTGGTAAGGAGGCAAGAGAAAGCCCATCAATCTAAGGGGGAACCATCCATCCAGCTTAGCCTACAAAGTTCATTCCAACTCTGCTGGAGATAGAGACAAAGGACTGGGGAGGGGGGAATGGGGGCTTATGCTGATTACAGGGATAGGCTGGACTCAATGGAGAGGGGTGTGTAGAATCATGCAGTGAAGCACTTCTGAGTTCAAGTTCAGTGGTGGCGCACTTCTGAGTTCAAGGCCAGCCTGGTCTACAGAGTGAGTTCCAAGACAGCCAGGGCTACACAGAGAAACTCTGTCTCAAAAAACCAAAAAAAAAAAAAAAAAAAAAAAAAAAAAAAAAAAAAAAAAAAAAAAAAAAAAAAAAAGAATCATGCAGTGAGCCACACTAGAAGAGGTAAGGAACCCCCAGCCCCCTCCCTCCCTCCCTCCCTCCCTTCAGGACAAGGAAGAGTACTGCTTGGCAATGGCTGCTATAGTATCTCAGAACACAGTAGTGACTTTAAGCCCAAATTGAGTCCCAAAGACAGATGTGATTCTCAGGGCTCCTAAGTATTTTGTAGCTGATCCGGGGCTACAACACAAACCTCCTGGCTCCCTAACTCACAGGATGTTGTCCTCAAAGGCCACAGACACCTGTATTATCAATACAGGGCTAAGCATATCAAGGCCATCTGCTTTTCCCTGGCACATCTGTTGCTGCATGCGCATACACACAGGTGCTGGCTCATATTCATGAACAATGGCATGTGACCCTGGAACAGGCTACAGGTCCTGGGAAAGGTCTCAGGAATAACTACGGAGTGAGGACCAGCTTTGGCTTGGGCTACAGTGAGTACAATTAGCTGGTCGTCTCTGCATCCCCAGGATGAGTCTCTGAGATCTGAAGGTCGAGTCAAGTTGGGTCAGACCTGCCAACCGTACCTCTTAGTGACTGATGTGAGTCTGTCCTCTCCACTTGTGCCCAACAGCAGCAGGACCAGCAGTAACTATTGTTTATCCAGTCAGTAGAAACTGAGCCAGGCCTTGGGTTAAGACCATACACGATTCCCCCAAGGAGACCAAGATTACTACTGACAGTGGGTGGGGAAACTGAGGCACTGGACTAAGTCATTTGCCCAAGGTTTCTCAAGCAGCAAGCAGCTGATGTACAATCAGGACACTCATCCTCCTGTGGCCATAGGGCCCACTGCATACGTGTCACTGCTTCTCCCAGCCTGCCTCAGCCCATCTGGCTCTCATGTTCCTGTTTCGATCACAGTAGGAGTCATTCTACCTGGTCTCAAAGACAGAAAAAATGAGAAGCCAGTTGTCTTTCCGGCCCTTGAAGGGCCTCAAATGTGCTACAAAGAGGATGGCCTTGAATTTCTTATTCTCCTACCCTTAGCTCCTGATTACAGCCATGTGCCACCACACCCAGCTCTATCATGCTAGAGCTCAAACCCCAGGCAAACATTCGAGGCAAGTGCTCTACCAATCAAGCTACATCCCCAGGCCAATAACTTCTTCATGTGTGAGCCCCAGATAAGGCAATAGTGCCTGGCTTCTCAAATGTATATCACAATATTTGGAGAAAGAATTTTAAAAAGCAAGCTGTGTGTGTGTGTATGTGTGTCTGTGTGTGTGTCTGTGTGTGTGTGTGTGTCTGTGTGTCTGTGTGTCTGTGTGTGTGTGTGTATTTGCCACCTTCCTCCTGTGGAGGTCAGAGGCCAACTTTGTGGCATTAATTTTCTCTTTCCACCTTTACTGGGTTCCAAGAATTGAACTCAGGTCCCTGGGCTTGCTCAGCCAGCACTTTAACCTGCTGAACCATCTGTAACATTTCGACCGTGGACACTTGTAAGGGGGTGAACATCACTTCCTTCCTCATCTTTTCTTTCTAACAGCCTGTGATTCTAAGATTTTATCCTGCCCACCATCCAAAGGATGTGAGAGTGAGGGACAAGTGTAAGACCAAGATCAGGGTGACAGGTGCCCTCCTGGAAGCTTGTCAAACCTTTCCCATATTCCCAGAACCTCGGTCCCACCCCATCCTTCAGCAGGAACAAGTAAATACACTGAGCTGTTTTTAATGAAGGAACCTGGAAAAGTGAAGGCCAGTTTGACACTGCTCCAGACAGCAGTCCTTAGACCCATTAGAATCCAGTCCAAAACAAGCCAAAAACCTTTTCAGTTGACACTAGCCACATTTAAGTACTCAGTAGCCACATGGCCTGGGCAACACAGAAAACACGTGCAGCATCCCAGAAAATTCCAGCAAAGGAGTTGTTCTAACTCTACACTACCTTATCTCGCCTTGTACAAGCTAGCCTGGGGTGGTGGTGCAGGGTGGGGCGGGGAGGATCAGCAGAAGCATATGAATCAGTGCTACCCAGGGGTGGCCAAGTGTGAGCATCGTTGGATCCTATAGACCTCCACAGCCTGTGGGATCCACTGCAGCCTGCATGGTCTAAAGGCTCCTGTGTGGCTGTGTGTGCTGGTCTCCCCATCCTCCTATCCACAGATGATGTAAACCCAGTCTCTTCCCCCTGGCTCATATAGTTCCCATCCTTGGGACCTCACTATGAGACCTCCAAGCTCGCAGCAGGGCAGGGTCCTATCAGATGGGGTTTCTTTGTACCCTGTGCGCATCCTCCAGAGCATTGGGACAGGGGAAGGTTGGAGACTTCCTCTGAGCCCATCAGTGGGTTCCTCAGCACACCTACACAGGCCCCCACTCCCACCCCTTTCGCAGAAGTTCTAGGACTGAATGCCAGCCCAGTGTCCCCCCACACCACTCCCACACACTCACAGAGACATCATCTTGGATGGCAGACACTGGCCAAGGTGTCCTTGAGCTCTGCTGAACGACAGCATGGCAACAGGGGCAGAGAGGCACCAACAGAGGGCACCACCTAGGTCTCAGGCCAATCCACAGTGCCCCAGGGAAGCCCACCTCCTAGGACTCCAGTTCAATACCCTCTGCATGTCCTGGCTTTATCCCACTGCCTCCTGCTGCAGCAGGAGCCACTGTGGTCAGGCCACAGGGAGCAAAAGGAACAGGAGTCCATTCAATTATTGCAAATATGGGTAGGTTCTGAGGAGAGCTCACAGAGATGAAACTGACAAGTAGAACACTGTAGGGTGCAGGTTTCCCAGAGTTCTGAACTTTGTACCTAGCAGGACTCTGGGGCAAGAGAAGCAGATGGGTAGCTGAGTGCCAGCGATGAGGGGGCGGAGTTTGTAGTGAATTTTTACATGGTGAAGTACATCTGTACCTGGACAACAAGGATCTATTAACCTACCTGGAAGCTGATAGGGTATAGGGTACAGGGTCCAGATTCAGAAATGTCTGGCTGTCTCCCAGACCTTGGGGACTGGAGTTCAGAGATGCCTGGGATGGATGAAGTCCTAGCTAGATTTAATTCTGCCCTAGAGATTTATTAGGAATCTCATTCTCTTCACCTGAGAAATGGGTTTGTAATTAGGAGAGGAAGGACAGTATAGAAATGGAACTGAGGACCATAACAGGTAGTGAAGAAAGAGGTGGGTTTGCTTCTATAGAGCCAGGGGATGCCAAGGCATTTGGTGGCCCTGTCTCTCCTGTCAACACACAGTCACCCAGACATGCCTTCCAGTCCCCTTACAATTAGGTGCAGCATTCTCCACATAAGGGCTAGGGAATGTGGTGATTTTGATGCCAAGCCCCTCACTCTCTGGATGATTCACTGCCTCTGACATTCAACTTGAGCTCTGGGATGGAGCGTGAGCCTTGGCACATGCACACATGCCTGGGTGACTGCCTGCTCTCTAACTATATTCAGGTCAAGCAGCTGCTCCTGCTGCCGCAGGAGAGTACCATGGGTCAAGGTCTCTCTTCTCAAACATGGAGGGTGGGTATCTTCTTTGGCAGGATTTGAAAGGATGTCCCCCTCCCCCTTCTCCAAGTGTCTGGGAGAAGTCCCAGCCCTAGCCAAAATCCATAGCCTGATACAACTCACTGAATAGCTGCCTCAAGAAAAGACAAGTTGTTGGCTCTGGGCACACAGAGAGTAAGCCAGACTGACAATATCAAGAGGCAGCTTACCCTGTGCCTCCAGCTCAGGTTGGGACAGGAGTGCAGAGAAATCTTATAGGAACATGAAATAACGTCACCCTGGCTGCCACCCGAGAGCAAGGGCTCAAGGAAACTACATTTTGTGGTTGTGCCATAATTAGAAAAGATTGACGCCCACCCCGAGATTCATAGGCACCCACACAGATAATGCTAGACACAGATGCCAAGACATGTGTGCACATACATCTCCCCATGGTGAAACCAAGTCTAGTGTCTAGTGCGTGATGCTCACGCAGTGACACAGCCCCCCTCAGGGGCCTGGTGTAAGCCAGCATGTACACACAGACAAGCTCGATCAACGGACCAGCGGACACATAGCCTTACAGATGTCTCTGAAACACTAGACACTGTACGCATGAGCTGGATGTCGCATACCTTGATGAAGAATGAGACAAACACCCTAAGACCACCACCCAGGATGTGCACACTTCCTCACAAAACCAGATGCATCTGATTCTTGAGATCGCATGACCAAACAGTCCCAGGGCAGAGAGTAGAGCCCTCCCAGAGGCACATGCATGTGCACACACATGCACATATCAACAGAACAATGCTGCTTCTATCACAGATAAAATACTCAGAGGTGAGGCCCTACACTATAAGCAGTTAGTGTGTCCTAAGGGAGGGCCAGGCATTTTCTTTAGTGGTGTGGCCATGGCTAAGGCGTCCACAGCCCCGTCAATAACCTTTCCTGAATGCACGGTCCTGCAAGAAACCACAATAAAACTCATTGACTCACCAAAAAAGAAAAGAGCAACAAAGCGTGGGAGTAGAAGGGAGACTATTTGGGAAGAGGAAGGGCATCAGCAGGAGGGGGCACAGGAGGATAATGAAGGAAGGGGGAGAACACCATCAACGTACATCATATGTATTAGTGTGCATAATTAATATTTGCTAGTCATTTTGTTTTAACCTGCAAAGAAAAAAAAAAATGAAAATCCAGAGGGAATGGAGAGGGTGAAAATGCAGAGAGATTTCAGCCTACGGTGGGGGTGGGGCGGGCAGGGAGGAGATTGAACTGAGACCCAAAGCTTGCCCATTCCACTCTCCAGGAGGATTCTAAGTATGGCCCAGGGCTCCTCCACCCCTTCACCGGAACCTCTCCCTCATTTCTGGGCTATCTGGAGCTATACTGATATTTCAGATCCTGTCCAAGCTAGAGAACCCTCAAAGCCTAATAACAAGAAAGCTGTACTATGCCCCCGTAGACCTACTCCCCACAGACTCTTGTCCCTGGAAGAGGTTTCCAGAAACCTTTGAAAGCTGCCTCCCTAAAACATAAAACAAACAAAACAAAAAACGACCAGGCAAGCCAGGTGTAGCGGTCCACGCCTATCATCCTAAGACTTTTGGGACCGAGACAGGATGGCTAATTTGAGGCTATCCTAGGCTGCAGAGTAAGTTCAAAGCCAGCCTGGGATACAGAAAGGCTTTGAAGGAGTTGGGGTGGGTGGGGGGAACTAAAACAAAGGCCTGACAAGACCCTAGAGGGTAGAGACACAGGTAAAGCAGGGTGTGAGGTACTGGTCTGGCCCCAGTGTCTAGGCTACTGCTATCCTTCTGGTCCATCTCTCTTCTCTCCACCAAGGAGGTAACAGCTCTTCAGCTCCATCCAATGTCTCCCCTCCCTTGCCCTTAGAGGGGCAAAGGTAAGATTTCCTATAAGGAGTCTTTAGCTCAGGTTCCTACTGCACATTTACCCAGATGTACAGCATCATTGAGTCCTCAGGGCAGACTCTCCAGATGTCCTTTCCCTCCTCATCCTTTGTTCTCAGCTGCAGACCAGGCTACAGAGGACTGACTTTGGGTCCCCAGCAGACAGCCTCTGGGGGGCCACTAATAAGACGGAAAGAGTGTGTGGGGGGAGATGGAGACCCTTTCCTGGAAGCCTCTGAGACTGTCCCCAATCGCCAGCTCAGGCGCCCTCAGTACTCACCCAAGAGCATTCTCAGCCTTTGGAGACACCACAGAGCAGAGCGAGGAGCAGGAGCAAACCCAGCCAGAGTGACAGAGGGAAGGGGGATGTGAGGGACAGGAGGGGAGGGCTTGAGGGAGGGACTCCGGTTAGGCTGGAAAGCTCTGCTCCCCTTTGCCAGAAAAAGGGGTGCCCCAATCCCTGATTTCTGAGTCCCAACCAGAGGGGGACGCAGCAGAGTGGGATCTTTGCCAGGCTGCGGGAATGTGGAAACCAGGGACAGAGAGCGGAGTGTGACCTACTCACCCCCCTCTCCTGTGCCCCAGGCTCCTGCCTCTTCTACTGAAACAAAAGGCTGACTTTGTCCACAAAGACCTTCAGGGACAGATACTACCCTCACACACCTCACCCCTGCACCGTGTGCCTGAATGCTCCCCTGCTCTGGCTTGCTGAAGCCCCTATTCAGACCACTGGTCCTCCTCTCCTGGACATCATCTTAGAGTCACCTGCTTATACAGAAGGGAAAACAAACAGGCTCAGAGAAGTATCACAGAGGGTTGTCACTGAGGTGGGGGGGGAGCCCAGGTTAGTCCCTTAGACCTGTTACCTCCTGCAGTGCCAGGAAGGAAGTGGGGAGGGCTCTGTCAGATCTGCTAGAACTTCTGAAACCTGCCTGGGGTTCAGGGTCCCCACCTCTTCTCTCCACTGTTACTCCTTCCTCTCTCTCCCGATTTTGAAATGCAGGCTCGCCATTCACCTGAGCACCTGGTGGCTGCAGGGGTGGGGGCAGGGTGGGGAGTAGTCAGGAAAAGGGAGACAGTCAGGACACAGCTGGGATCTAGTCTCGAATTCCAAACCCTGTCAGTGCCCAATGCGGGCCCCCACCCCTTCAGCTTTCTGTCTCCACCAGATAATAACCAGTAATCTCAGAGCAACCAATACCAGCGCCACAGAGCAGGTCTAGCGAGGAGCTGACAGCGGCTGCTTCTTGCTAGGAAGGGGCTCTGAGAGGAAGGAGTTGTTTGTGTGGGGATAGAAAAGAAACTCAAGCCCAGAGTTAATGAAGAGCCCAGAGACACGGAAGCTCTGTCTTCTTCCAGGCAGACACCTAAGCTAAGCCCCCTAATTCTCTACCCAGACAGCCTCGCCTCTCTGGGTGGTCTGGGTGGGGGAAGGCAGGTCTCACCTAGGAGACGAGGGTATTTGGCTGCCTCAGGAGATCTCCTGTCACCAAAGGAGGATGCAATAGGAGGCACTGGCTGAGCTCAGGGGTCTGCAGGGGAATACTATTTCTTTGAAGCTTGTACCTGAAGGTCTCAGGATGATGGGGTGGGGGGTGGGGGAGAGCTCCGCGAGGAGGAATCAGCAGCCCAGAAAGATGCTGATGAGAAGGACAGGAGCTTCCGGAGCCTCCTGGAGGGACTGAAATTAATCCATCTGTAGGGAGCTGTGGACTAGGAGCACTCATCAAGCCAGTGACTCATGTATGACCCATGTCCTTGAGTTCCAGGGCCCAGGGTATAGCCAGAGGCTTCAAAGTTTCGAGAAGAGATAGAGGGCTGGGGTATCTCTAATGCATTAGTGGGGAGTGTGGAAGACTCAAGCCTGACTGCCACGACTACAGCCATCTTTGTCTTGGACAAAGATATAATCTGACCCATCTCTGTTTGCCTGTCCATCCCAGTGTCTACCTTACATTCTTCACCCACGGTTCCTCTAGTCATCTCAGTAAGACAGAGATGAAGTCATTTCTGAAATTCCTTCCTGCCTTGTCAGGTGTCTGCAGCAATGTGCGTGATGGTGGGTGAGGAAGAGGGGCTTAGCTCACTCTAAATTAGAAAGTTCCCAGAGTTAAAGGAACTGGCTGGCTTTAGGAAGCTCCCCTTCTTTAGCCAACTAGAGGGGCAGGAGACAACTGGTGGGTCCCCTTCTTCCCTTTTTTTTCTTCCCTTTCCATTCATTCATTCATTCATTTTTAAAGATTTATTTATTTTATGTTTATGAGTACACTGTAGCTGTCTTCAGACACACCAGAAGAGGGCATCAGATCCCATCACAGACGGTTGTGAACCCCCATGTGGTTGCTGGGAATTGAACACAGGTTCTCTGGAAGAACAATCGGTGCTCTTAACTGCTGAGGCATAGCTCCAGCCCCTGGTTTATTTATTTATTTTGACCCAAGGTTTCACTATGTAGCTCTCTGGCTGTCTTAGAACTCAATACATAGACCAGGCTGGCCTCAAACTCACAGAGATCCACTTGCCTCTGCCTCCCAAGTGCTGAGATTAAATGGTTCCCAACTTTGAGATAACACAGAACAGAGATATGGCCAGAGGTCCTGAGCAACTGTATAATCATCTTGTTGAGCCTACTTTCTCAGGCCAACCCCCCTTCCATTCATAAACACTATGGACCTTGCTCTCTGTCTGTCTGTCTGTCTCTGTCTGTCTGTCTGTCTTTGTCTCTCTGTCTGTCTTTGTCTCTCTGTCTCTGTCTCTCTGTCTCTGTCTCTCTGTCTCTGTCTCTCTGTCTCTGTCTCTCTGTCTCTCTCTCTCTGTCTCTGTCTGTCTCTGTCTCTCTCTCTCTCTCTCTCTCTCTCTCTCTCTCTCTCTCTCTCTCTCTCTCTCTCCATAGTTTTGCTATATAGATCTGGCTACCCTGAAACTCTACATATACCAGGCCTTGAGCTATCAGTAATCCTCTTGCTCTGGCCTCCCAAGCGTTGGGATAAAAGGCATAAGCCAACCTCTCCTTATATAATGGCTGCTCTCTTTTGCCAGGGTAGGAGGTGTGAGGTGGGATTGAGTCAGACACCTGGGATCAAAACCCAGCTGTCTGGCTTTGGGGATGCTATTCTCTCTGAGCCCCCACAGTCCAGTGTGTAAAGTGAGGACTGAACATCAGCACGAGCATGGTCAGGTGGGGTGGGGCGGAGGGGCTTACTGCTGGGTGTCTAAGAGCTTAGTGAGCAGTTTGGCTCTAGAGCAATGCCCAGTATGGGATGGCAGAAGGCCACAGCTCCTCATGCAGGTGTCCCAACTCCCTGTGCTGCCCCCAACATCTAGATTAAAGCCAGGAAGCTGTGCCTACACTTTTGTGTCTGCAGATGTTGAAGAATGGATTCAAGTAGCTTAGGGTGTGGTGAGTAGGGTCCCTGGCTTTAGCTGCACTTCTGGGGGTTCTCACCCCCCCACACACACACACCAGAGAACAGGGTAAGGAAGTAAAGGAGAGCCCAGGACACATTCCTACAGTCTGACAGGGCCTCCTGTGTGGTAGAAGCCTTGGAGAAGTACCAAGAGGTAGAGATGAAGAAGCATAACCCAGGTTTGGCTGTGAGAATTCTAGAAGTTTGGTGTGGCTGAGGAAGGGGGCCTCTGATCTAAGCTAAGAGAGAAACCTTAGGGAGGGAAGGGCCCCTATCTCTGTAGCTCCTCCTACATATCACCTCGGGAAGGAGAACAGGAGAGGGTCCTGGCTTCACTGTCTGTGATGGCCTGTCACTATGGAAGCCTCTAGTCTCACAGGACCCTAATCAAAGTGACATCTCCCAGGGAACAAGCTCCTGGCTCCAAGAGACAAAGGCCTCAGGTCTCCATGTGTGGTGTGGCCTCTCAGACCTGGAGTGCCAAGGAATGAAACAGCTTATGGAGGGTTCCTTATACACACACCCCACAGACCCCCAAAGCTTCCCTGAATGGTGAGGATCTCTCCATTTCCCTAGGGTGTTCCTGTGGCCCCAGCCCAATCTTACACCAGGCTGGAACCAGTTTTTGGCAGGACTCAAAGCCGTATGGGGTTTCTTTTCCCAACTGATTTCCACCTTGGGAGACTGTTAGCTAGCCTCTCCCTATCCAGGAGGGTTGTACCTGGGGCCCAGGGGCCAGTGAAGGCTCAGAATTAACCAGAGCAATGAAGATGGCAGCTTCTCCCTCCGGTGCTTCTGAATAACACAATTACTAGATGTATCTCAGCACCTTGCATTGGGCTTGCCTTGGGCCTGCCTAAGGCCTCTGATTTCCTGACACACCCTGGATACATAGTGACTTAATTGGCCTAATATTTAACAGTCTAGAGTGGAGTGTTAGGCATCACCGTTCCTGGTGACTCCGAATTTGGTGATCTCCCAAACCAACCCCACCAACCCTGACCCTTTTCCCATTTTGGTACCTTTTTCTAACAACTGAGCAGCCCCACCACCCCATCTCTCCAAGAGCCTGCCTAGCTGAAGTCATCCATGCCTCCTCCCTCTCCCTTGGTCCCTAAACTCCATTTGTTACCAAGCCTTGATGGTTCTGCTACACAAAAGCCTCCAGAAACTGGTTTCCTACCTCAGCTCTCTCTTAACCACTGATCCGTAAGTTTCACTTTTGTCCTCTGCTAGGGACATCTGAACTGGCAGATACTCCAGCCCACAAGGCTGCTGTGAGACCCATCACCTCTAGAGCAAAAGTCAAAGGCTAGCCTGGTGGGAAGACCCTGCCCTGTAGGGGATACCAGTTCAACCAAGCTCAGCCCAGTCCCTACATAAGGCTCCACTGGCCACCACCCAGGAGGCCAGGAGCTTTTGGTCCCTGTACCAGCTCTAGCTGTAGCTCTGCTCATGAGACCCATACCCCTCTGGGATCCAACATCAGTGTCACAGTTCTTGAGCTTCTCTGGGTTCTCCTATCGGCTCACTCACTGTCCCCTCTTCCCTCCATCACTGTATTCTTTCCCTCTGGTACTAGCGGTTGAACTCAGAGCCTCATGCATGCTGGGCAAGCGCTCTACCTCTTGTCTATATCCCTAATCCTTGTTATTTTACTACGGAGACAGGACTCACTAAGGTGCCCAGGTTGTGTTTGAACCCTCTCTATATAGCCCAGGCTGGACTGAATTTGAGATCCTCTCTCCCCAGCCTTTAGATTACTGGGATTACTGGCCTTTGCCAATAGGCTGGGCTGTCTCCTGGGTTCTTGGCGTTCCTTTCGCTTTCATTACCTGAGAATAAACATATCTTTACATAGAGTTATTTAGATAGCCTCAACCTCCGGATTACAAGCATGCACCACCCACCCAGCTTAAATGGAAGACTTTTTAACCCATCTTTCCCCACACGTCCCCATCCTACATGCTCCAGAAACAGCCATCCATAAGATTTGCTCAGTCACAACCTTGAGAACCCACCTCTAAGTGCCTCCTTGGAGGAGTTAAGGCTGATAAGGGAGTCTTCCTGTCATTTGCTAGGGACATGACCTCATCGTGAAATGCCCCTCACCTGTTGTAGTCATCACTCTCTCCCTCCAAGGCCTTTGTGTCCCTGGGGGTGTGTCTCAGCTTCCATTATGCTTTGGGGGCACTGTATAAATGTCATCCAAAGATTAGGCACTCTCAAGATTCAGGGTAGCCTCTGGCAAAACTACCCTGCTGGGTTGCAAGGTGGGTTTCTCAAAGACACCACCAGGATCTGGGGTACTGATGCCTCCTGCCTCTCCCTCCTAGGCTTCTGTGTTTCGGCCTTCCTTGCCAGTCTGCAGCGCATGATCCACACGTGTCTGTCAACAGGCATCACCCTCACAGAAGCATTCACCCATTTCCCCCAGAACACTGCACTGTAGCCAGATGCCCCTACAGCACTGGCAGCCAATCCCCCTCCTCCCCCACCCCCTACCCTTCTCCTTGCAAAGTCACCCAGGCAGGGCGAGGCAGAAATCCTGGCTGAGAGTCCAGCTGTCACAGGAAGAGGGACCTCCTGTTGTTCCTTGGTTGGAGTGCTAAAAGCAGAAGTGTGGAACACCCTGCAGGCTGGAGAAATGTTATTAATGTCCTAATCACAAACACCTCCCCAGGGAGAGCTCCGAGAGCTCCGGAGGCGACCTCAAGACTCTCACAACCCAAGAGATTCCATGGAAAGCTGTCCAGAAGCAAAACAAAACTTTCTCTGGTTTTGTAGACTCCAGAGGACATGCCAGGCAGGCGCCATACTACCGTGCTACATTTCCAGGTTTTAAAATAAAACCTGACAGCACCATAGAGGGAAGCCACAGACCCAAGGTCCCTTAAAGGAACCCAAAGCCAGTTTATAGGAGGGGCCCCAAGCTCAGTGCCACTCCACACTGACCTGGCCCCGTGGAGGTCTTGCCCTGGCTGAGCTGCCGAAGCCTTCGCTGGTGGGCGCGTCCCCCACAATGCACCTGGGCCTGGGCTGCAGAGTTTAGCTGGATGTTGCAGACATCGCAGAGTGTGTAGGAGGGCCGTTTTCTTTCCCGCTTAGGCTTTGATGATTCTGGAGACTGAGGGGGACACTCAGATGCTTCAGTTGTGGGGGGCTCCTTCTCACCTGAGGGGCGTGGGCTCAGTGGCCGCTTCATACCTGAGCAGATAGAGAGGAAGACAGATACACAGTGGCTGGGTAGTTGTGAACACACAGAAAAAACAGGAGAAGTTTGAAATCTGGAGGTGCCGATGCGTATGGCAGGTGACCCAGCCTGACTTCTAAATACACCCCTCAGCCAGAATGTCAAGAGGAAACAGATTGGGGTCGTCCATTTCAGGCAGAGTAGCATTAAAATACAGGACCACTAGGAAGAGTGTCAGAAATGGCTGCACACTGGGAAGCCGGTTGAACACAGGGTCCCAGAGCCTGAAAGCTAATCTCAGAGAAGGAGATAGGATCTTGGAGACAAGGTGACACTGGGGAAACACAGCAGCAGGCCAGTGAAGTCGCACTTTGGGAGGCTGAGTTCATTCTCAAGCCTCCAGGCAGGAGCTGACAATACTGTGACAGACAGGCGCGTGGCACTTACTGGAGACACAACAGCCCTCTGGCAGGAAACCCAACCATCTTGTGCCCTACACCCAGCAGGGTGACATTCACCAATAAAGACAGCCTGCAAAGCCCAACCCCATCCCACATGGCTTAAGATGTCCCTATTGTCTTGGTCATGTGAGCCGAGGCTGAGCTGGCAGCTTGGTTGAGAACTGGGTCTGCTGAACCCAGCATCACCTCAACCTGGACACTCATGTCGTTCTTATAGGTGACTATCCCCTTTGCAGATAACCTTTTCCCCCTAACTCATTTCTCTGGTACTTTCACATTTCTGCTTCTGTTTCTCCTCTGGAGTTGGCTGCTAAATTTCTTTCTTAGACAGAATTTGTAATTGCTTCCTTCATGGTGTGTTTTGTGTGTGTGTGTTCGACAATGGTCATGCACATTCAAGCACGCTCATGAGTTTGAAAGAGAGAGAGCGTGTGTGTACAATATATGTGGATATATATGTGTTTATCTCTGTGTGCAAATGTATGTGTGCCTGTGTCTGCGTGTCTGCGTGTGTGCATGTGTGTACATGTGCACATTCACACATAGATGCACATGTGTGTATGTCTGTCTGTGTATGTGTGTTTGTGTTTCCTGGCTCACTTCACCTGGAGGGCAGTGCCTGATTCCCTCAGACTTGAACAACCCCAAGATTTGGGAGAAGCATGAGAGAGCCCATCTCTCTACTTACTTAATGGAACTTTGTGTCCCTGTTCTATTCATGCTGCAGCCCTAACCTTTAAGTATACCACAATGTGACTGTATTTGGATAAAAGACATTTTAAAAGGCAGCCAAGTTAAAATGATGGTGTAGTAGTTGTTTGCGAACTCAAATGCTGTCTTTCTTGTTTGTTTGTTTGTTTGTTTTTCCAGACAGGGTCTCTCTGTGTATCTCTTGGGATGTCTTTCTCTATAAGACAAAGAATTTGAACAAGGCTATCTCAGAAGAAACCAACCCTGAGCCTGGCTGTAACACACACTTGTTATTCCAACTTTAGTGGAGGTTTAGGCAGAAGGATCAGGACCTGGAAGACAGCCTGGTCTACATGGCAGAATGTTGTCTTTAAAAAAGAAGAAGAAGAAGGAAAAGGAGAAGGAGAAGGAGAAGGAGAAGGAGAAGGAGAAGGAGAAGGAGAAGAAGGAGAAGAAGGAGAAGAAGGAGAAGAAGGAGAAGAAGGAGAAGAAGGAGAAGAAGGAGAAGAAGGAGAAGAAGGAGAAGAAGGAGAAGAAGAATAGAGGGGCTAAAGAGATGGCTCAGTAGTTAAGAGCACTGTTTTGCTCTTCCAGAGGACACAAGTTCAATTCCCAGCACCCACATGGCAGCTCACAACTGTCCATAATTCCTGTTCTAGGGGCTCCAACACCCTCACACAGACATGCATGCAGTAGTTAAATCACCAATGTACACAAAATAAGTAAATTTTTCTTTTCTTTCTTTCTTTCTTTCTTTCTTCTTTTTGTTTTGTTGTTGTTTGTTGTTTTCGAGACAGGGTTTCTCTGTGTAGCTCTGGCTGACCAGCCTGGTCTACAGAGTGAGTTCCAGGACAGCCAGTTCCAGACTCAGAAATCTGCCTGCCTCTGCCTCCCAAGTGGTAAATTATTTTTTTTAAAAAAGAAAGTAGAAGGTTGGGATGTAGCTAAGTTGGTGGAGTTGCTTGCCTAACATGAGGGAAGTCCTGGGTTCAATCCCCAACACTACATGGACCAAACATGGTGGCACATGTCTATAATCCCAGCGCTTGGAAGGGTGAGAAGTTCAAGGTTATTTTTAGCTACATAAAGAGTTTGAGGACAAATGTAGGGTACATCTGACCCTGCCTATTAGTTAATTAATTAAAGAAAATAGTAAGTAAGAAGAGAAGCCACCATTGCCACTGCCAGTCCTGTGACACCGTGGATCACTCAGGCCTTTAGCTCCAGAACTAAGATACAATACGTTTCCGTCGTTTAAGCCTCTGCCTTGCAGTGCTTTATGACGGCAGGTGGAGAAAGCTAATACTTCTCCCTCAAGGTCATTTCCCGAGTCCTTAGTTAGTCTCAGGCTTATTCTGCACATCAGCTCAGACAAGCAATGCTATAAGGTTCTCACAGGAGCACGTATCTATCGGTGGGGTTTATCTGAAGAGGAAACACATTACCTAAGTCCATGGCTGTGAACCTGCATGCATTCCCTGAATGTTATCCGTGAGCTGTTTGTTGTTTTAGTGGACGGTGGTGGTCCCCATGAAGTGTGTCTGTCATTACTCATGTGGGGGATGTGGGTGGGTGGAAAAGGGACCTAGCTTAGAGTAGGTGTTCACTGATGGGTCACACTTCAGTCTCAGCTCCAGCCTGCACGTCACTTGTGTTGTCTGAGGCAACTGCGAAGGTCTCTGTTCACTGTGGGTGGCTAATGTGACCTGTCTCGCTCACCCCGTGTGCACGACACAGCAAAGCTCCAACACGGTGTAAGTGCCGTTGTGCTCAGATCTCGAGCTACCGTCGAGTGTCTGAGACTTGCTATACATTAAATCATGTCTCTGCCCCCAATGTGACACGTTAAGAACTAATCATGTTTGGAGCTAGGGTTACCGGATGAGACTGCACCAGTGTCAGAGAAAGCTGACAAAAATGACAGGGTTCAGAAAACTTCTAAAACTCCCAAGACTCACCAGGCTTCCCCCAAAGCTGTATACCAGCAGTACAGTTCTAGGGAGAGGAGGCTCTCCCGTGAGCCAGGGATCTGCCATCATTGCAGGGAGCTCCAGTGATGCAGTTTTCCTAAGCCACTGTCCATGCTAGGAACGGCTTCTCACTGATGCAGCTGCCCATACATGTATAAGTAACTTCAACAACCTCACTGGTTCACTCAGCTACATTTGGGTGGAGAAATGCCTTTGGTCTGTTTTTTTGATCTGTGCCCTATCTAAGGTGAAGAGACATTTGTTTCTGTCTCCCTAGGAATGGTCACACAACAGATGAGTCCAGCACATGAAGGGGCTCTCAGATGCGCACACAGGTTCATGAGAGGATGGATACACAGATCAGCCAATGCACCTGCAAGCTGTGGGATCCCCAAGATTACCAGATATCTACTGCAAATTTAGGGGAGCAACATGGGACAGATTCCCCTTTGCAGGCCTTAGCAGAACCAGCCTTGAGAACCCAGATCCATGGGATGATCAGTTTCTGTTGTCTATTCTGTGTTGTCGTGTTATCCCCATCCTATTAAATTAATACACTGTGGGTTTGACCCTTAAATAGCCATAGGTGTCTGAGAATTTGAAGCTCCTGTCCTGGATGCAGGGTGCTGCTGCTGAGATGCAGAACCAGAATCCATTCCAAGTGCCCCGGTGGGCATCTATCTGGTAGTTAAGAGGTAGCTACTCTGAGCAGGGCTACACCACCTTTCCAAATGCAGGAGGCATCTAAGTTGCCCCCTGGTAGATATGCCAGGGACCTAGACCACTGCCCTCCCCACAGAAGACACTGCAGGGTCACTCCCATCATTTTGTGAGGTTCCTAGTTCCTCTACCAATATTTAGTCCCTTCTCACCTCTAGATGGCAGGCCCTGTAGATCTTCTGCCTCCTCCAGCTCTTCCTCCACGCTGGTAGGAGACAGGAAGGAGGTTACAGATGCCAAAGTTAAAGGAGGTGGCCCAGGTGTCAGGGGCCAGGTGGAGACCGCAAAGGAATGAGACTTTCTTAGCTGTCCAGGAAGAGCTCAAGGGGACAGGGATATTTTGAACTCTCGGTGCAATTTATGACAGACTGGTCGGGGACACGGCTCAAGAGAGCAGACAAGTATGTGCCACACTGTTAGTTAAACCTCTGTGATATACAGCCTCTCGGATCTCAGACTGCTGGGACTCCAGGCTAATGTGTATCTCCAGCCAGGATGCTAGACCTGCTGTGGCCTGTCCTGCTTGACCCAGCCTTCCCAGCTGCCACCTGCTGAGCTACACTGTACCAGCTAAGCCAGAACTCTCAGCATTATGGAGGGATGGGCAAGTGTGCATGCACATGGCTTCTCTAACCCCAACTATAAACATCACAGGCTAGTAAACATGCACACACGCACACACACGCACACACACACACACACACACACACACACACGTAAGCACGCACAACTATACTTAACACCACCATGACTCACCCACCCCCCAACCCCTCAGACCTCCACTTGAGTCTTAGTGACATCCCAAAAGGAGAAAATCAGGTCAAGAGCAAGGCAGTGAGTGGGCTTGCATCAAAGACCATGGGAAGCCAGGCTAAAAATTGGGGAAAAAAAAATCCTAGGGGCTTCTCTGGGTCAGGGACTATATTGTTGCTTTCCTAGAATGCATGAACTTCTGGTTTTGATCCCTAGCAGAATATAAAAACCAATGTGGCAGCAAATGCCTATACTCCCTGCATTCGGAAGAGTCAGAAGGATTAGAAGTTGAAAGTCAGTTTTGGATGTTCAAGGCCATTATGGGCTATGAGAGATTATTTCTCCTCCTCTTCCTCTTCTTCTTCCTCCTTCTTCATTTTCTTCTCCTCTTCTTCTTCCCTCCTCCTCGTCTTTTCTGACTCACAGAGATTCATCTGCCTCTGCCTCTTAAGTTCTGAGACAAAAGCCATGTGCCACCTGGCTCTGTTTTCTTTTATCTTTTTCTTTCTTTCTCTCTCTCTCTCTCTTTCTTTTTTCTTTTTTAAGTATTTTTATCTGAAGGGTGGGGTAGAGAGATGGTTTAATGCTTAAGAACACTGGCTGCTCTTCCAGAGGACCTAGGTTCAATTCCCAGCACCCACATGGCAGCTCACAACTGTCTGTAATTCCAGTTCCAGTCCTCACACAGACATAACCCAGGCAAAACACCAATAAATAAAAATAAAATTAAAAGTATTTTAATTATTTTTAATTTGTGTGTGTGTGTATGTGTGTGTGTGTGTATATAAGTATATGCCACATATGTGGCCCACAGAAGCCAGAAGAAGGCATCAGATCCCTTAGAACTGGCATGAGTTGCTCTGTGGGTTCTAGGAGCTGAACCTGGGTTGTCCTCTGGAAGAGCAGGTAGTGCTCCTAACTGCTGAGCCATCTCTCCAGTCTCAGATCCTGTCTCTCTAGTGGTAAAGTCCACTTAGCGAGGGTACCCTGTGTGCCAGACATCTTGAACATAAGATCTTTTTAAAACTCCACAATAGCATCATGAGGTGGACACTATTATTAACCTGTTATTCACTCTACAGATCAGAGAACTTCCACGTTCCCCAGCTAGACCTGAGCTGCACTTACTTGTCTGACTCAGAGTCCTTAACCACTGCCTTGGCTCACCCATCTTGACTGAACTGCCTTGGGGCAGGGTGAGGAGGGCTCACAGGCGCAAAAGGGAATGATGGGAGAATACAGCTGTGTACCTTCTATTAGGGTCCGAGGACAGGCAGGGAGGTGTCACACCCTGGGTGAGAAGAGATAGGGCCAGAGCCAAGGAGGCCAGGTGGAAGGACAAGGTGAAAGAGAGAAAGAGCATCTATCTGTGGGCCCACCTGTCCAGTTTACTCAGGAATTGGGGCTACACCTCCCTGCTTCCCACCTTCCTGCAGAGAGTGCCAAAGACTGAAGCAGACAGAAAGGGCACATGCATGAGAAGGGGCCAGCCTATAAAAGAGCTAATAGTGGCTTCTGTCTGGCCTGTATCTGTCCATTTGGACAAGATTGGGTAGAGGGAGCACTCAGGATTGGGTGGAGGAGCACTCAGGATTGAGTGGAGGAGCACTCAAGCACAACTACCAGGGTCCCCTTTCTACTACTCTGGATGGATGATGGATGCACTTCAGAACCCTGGGTTTTAGTGGACATCTCAGCCACTGCTCTCCAGTGAGGTCCTCTGTCTGTGCAGAGGATGAGATGGAAAAGGACCAAAGGCCATAGCTGGTTGTCTCCCAGCAGGCCAGGGAAGAGTCCTCTTCCAAAGGGGTAACTGGAGGAGAGGTTTCTAGGCCTGTTCCCAACTTTAATCGGGCATGGAGACTCCCTCAGCAAACACTTAATGAGCCGAATTACACTCTGACATTTTCCCCCATGTCTGCCAACAGCCACCCTGCATCTTTCCTAGCCAGGCCCCAGGCCCTGGCCCTGAGAAGGGGACCTGGCTAGCAGACCAACCTCAGCTGGTCCCTGCCCGTCTGGGCTTTGGTTTCCTGGTCTTTAAGGAGGCAGGACTAGGTTGAACATGATCTCTTGGGACCTTAATAGGCAGCGCTACAATGGTAAATCAGCCAGAGCAGCTGTGTGTGTGTGTGTGTGTGTGTGTGTGTGTGTGTGTGTGTGTGTGTGTATAGAGAGAGAGAGAGAGAGAGGAGGCCAAGACAGGCTGTGACCCTGTCTTGACTGCATAAAAGCAGCTACTGGGTAGGTGAGTGTCTATCACCTCAAGCTACAGCCGAAAAACTACCCACCACCAGTCTACTAGGTCCTCAGGACACACCAGGTTCAGAGTGGAAGAGGCAATTGAATCTGGCTAGGTTCCCCTCCCCCACACGTCCAGAGCTGTCACACAGAGTCAGGATGAGGACCCAAGCAGCCCATGTCTGTCACTCACATGGCTACGAGCAAAGAGGGAGGAGGCCATCAGACCAGGAACTCAGTTAGACATGGAAGTTTCTGGAAGAGGAGAAGCCTCATAATATTCCTGTCCTAGAGGAGCCAGATGCCCTTTCAGTGAGCTGGAGGAAGTGCCACCAAGCTTGGTGGCTTCTCTCACCTCAGCCACCTCCTTATTGCCATCTCCCAGGGTTAGCAAAGGAAACAGTTCTTTAGTACATGCAATCAATGGTACCTAGCCAAGCGGGCTGGGACCCAGGGAGCTGATGGAGGCATCTGTCTAGTGGAGGGAGCGCTCAAGCACAGCTTTCTGCTCTTCACCACTCTGGACAGATGACAAATGCATTTCAGAATCCTGAATTTTAATGCAGTTTTCAGCTACTGTCTGCCCATGAGGAACGCAGAGGACAGAATGGAAAGGGACCAAGAGCCTGCAGGGTAAGGGGTCATCCCATGACTCAGACCCCACAAGAGTCAGAAGCCCCCACCTAGAGTATTGAGATGGGTGGTCTGAACAACAACAGTTCTGCCCGTGTTCCAGCCCCATACAACAGGATGCCTGGGCCTGGGCCCAGGAAGCAGAAGCCAGGCCTGAGGTTCCACGGGACAAATGCCAGATAGCCATGTCTGTCTCCTATCTCAAGTAGTGACAACAGAAACCTGTTTCCTCCCTGGGGACTTTTGAGTGCTTAGGATTGGGAGTGAGCTGGCCAAGAGCTTTGGAAAGTCATGATTCCATCCAGCTCCAAGGAAGGGTGAGAGGGCAGAGGAGGTGAGGGGGTGTGGTGGTACAGGGTAAGATCACAGCCTCTATCTCTCCATACCCTGCCCTCTCCTCACTCCTTGGTGTCTGGGTGCTCCAGGGCACCTTCCTCCTCTCTGAAAACCCTAAAGATAGAGGCTTCCTCTCCTGAGCCTTAAGACTCCTCTGAAAGACCCATAGCCCACTCTTAAGAAATAAGGAAGTCCTTCTTACTATCTAACTGGCATCTCTCCTTGCATGGTCCTCAATAGCAATTCAGAGTAACTATCTCTAATGTGGGGGAAGGGAAGGCTACCCTCAGGACTCCTTTTCCCTCTGCTGCCTGGAAAAGCCTAAGAACCCTAACTTGTAGGAGTGGGTGCTCAGGGTCCTATGCCCTCTCCCAGGAATCCCTGTGCCTGCAACCTGGCAGAGCTTGCCTTGATCCCCTCTCCTAGTCTCACTCCTTAAAGTGCTGATAAGAGTAGTACCCCAAAACATACCCTCTGCCTACAGCCCCACCCACCAGCACTCCCAAAGTAAGAGGGTCCTGGGGGCCCAGGAGAGGAGAGCCTGGAAGTTCCAGGAATAGCTTCGGAGAGGGTGTGGGGATGGATCAAACTAGGGGGGGAGTACCCTGTTTGCTGAAAATAAGGAAAGTCCTAGGATTGGTGGAGGGGTTAAGGCAAGAAAGCCTTTGATGCCTAAGAAGGTCACAGGTGGGGGCAAGTGGTAGGGATGTTCTTTGTACTCCCCAAAAGACCCAAGACATCCCTCTCTCCTTTAGAGTCCACCCAGGGGCTCATGGGCTAGCTGGACTCTGGGATCTTCTAAACACCCGACCCCTAATCCCTAGCTACCGAGAGCTCTCCCCTCCCTGTCCATCAGCTCCCCAAGCAAGTCTTTCCTGCCATCATTATGCAGGCAGTCGCCTTCCCAACCTAAGCTTCAGGTTAAGTTAAATATCCCTAGGTCACAAGGTGGGGTAGGCAGGGACCTCACTGCAGCCCCCACAACCCATCCAAGCAACCCTGCTAAACTTGTACCCTAACCCTCTGCCCCGCATCAGTCTATGCTGGGATCCCAGGTCTGGCGCCCCCGCCTACCTGAACAGGGCCAAGGACGCACCCCGCTGAGCGGCACCAGGGCGATTGCAATTGCACTTGCAGCTGGCCAGTTCCTGTCCCGCGCCTCCTCCGATCCCGCCCCTGCACGGCCTGCGCCCTCCCAGTAGCTGCCAGGAGCCTTTCCAGCACGGCTCTGGAGAACCAGACAGAGAGGGACTTCTTCCCCTGGCTGAAGAGCTAAGCCATCGCAGTGGGTCCACCCTCCTCCTGGACCTTTTGTTTTTGGGAAGCAGCAGAGACTGCCATTCAAGGCACACTCCTAGATGCCAGGAGACATCCACTTTGCCCAGACTGGCTGAGTCCCTGCTTCACAGAACAGAAAAGAGCCCCGTCTAAAGTAACTCAGGAAGTGAGAACCAAACTTCAGACTGGTCTAGGACTGTCCAGAGGTGAGGGGAAGGAGGGGAGACTGTTGGGGAGGAGACAGCAGAGAGGGATTTGCAGAGGTAGAGGCTTGTGTCGTGACCTGATGGTAGCCATGTCACTAGGCATTGGAGAAGCAATCACCAGGTAAGATAGCCATAGAAGAGGGTCACAGGGCTTTTGCATGCTGCCCACCCCTTCTTGACCTGCAGTGAACCTTAAGTGGACAGGCCATCTAGAGAGAAAGTACCACGGAATCCTGGGGTGCCTGGCTCACCTGACAGAGCACTGGACTGCTAGCCAGGCTCCGGCCTTCCAAGCTACCAACTGACTCCTACCCTAGGGCCTTTTGCCCTTGGTGTTCATCAGCTGGGAACATTCTTTTGACCTTCACAGAAGCATCTACTTGTGGCTGGCCTCCTCAGCTCAGATGTCACCTCCCCAGACCCCATTCCCTGGCTCTTTTCTGTTCTGTCTCAGCCATCTCCTGCATCTCCCAGCTGATTGATCTTCTGGTTGAACACTTACCTGTCTCCCCCATGGAGGCAGGGCCTGTATTTCCCAGGTAACTGAGATACCCACACAAGGCTTGATGAATACTTAGGAGATTCTCCACAAAGAGTTGAGGAAGGACAGATTCATTTTGAAGTTCGAGCTCCTTAGACAGGCTGATGGTATGGTACATAGACTACATCTCAATAGGGCAGTTGGCAGTCTTTTAAAAAGTAAATCCAGGCGAGAGACAGCAGCCAAGATCCACACTGGATACACAACACCCCAGAGGACACACATCCTCCTTCTAGACCCAGGCACACTGACATCCTGCAGTCCACACCCCGCGTCTGTCAGTGGTGAACGCAGTTGCTCAGACTTGGAAGAGACCTTAGAGGTCATCTTATCCCTTTTACACTATCTCTGACCAGTTACTCTCCCTCCATCCTAAACTTTAACATGCCTCTGGCAGAGACCCCACAACCTTATAGAATGCCCCCAGCCCACTGCTGGCTAGCTCAGCTCCAGGAGAGACAATCTTTTCCCTGTGCTGTCCACACACTGGTCCTCCATCTGTTCCACCTGACATGGAACAAGCCACTTTGCTTTACATAGAGATCTGGCTACAGCATCTTCCAAAGAGATGTCTTATCCTGGCTTGAAACCATATCTCTCCATATACTGCCCTTGGGTGTGCTCCTCCTCCTCCTCTTCCTCTTCTTCTTCCTCTTCCTCCTCCTCCAGGAATCCCCCCACCCCTGACAGAGTACACTGAACCTATTACACTTTATCCTTGGCTTCTGAAACCCCACGCTACTTCCCCACTGCTCTGAGCCTCTCTTCCCAACCCAGGTAACTTTATGTCCTGCCTAGTATCTGACCCAGTATCCTAGTTCCATCTTTTCCCACTGGCTTGGGCTTTCCCCTTTTAGAAGAGAATGAGAAACACATCCTCCTGCCTTAACCCTGTAATCTATTAATGATACCATCCCTTAACTCTCCTGCCATGTAGAAAGAGCCGAGGGCCTGTGAAAGCCCGGACCTGCTTCCATGGGCTATAGCTGTGGGTTATTAGTTCAGCCCCCATGTCTCAGCCCCAGTGACTCCCTCTTCTTTATTTTTGACATGCTTGGAATCAAACCTATAGCCTCATGCTCTACTGCCAAACTACGGCACGGTTCTTGTGAACTTTCTGGATAGATGATCAGCAGACCATATGTCTATGCTGCTGGCCCCTGTCTGCTGGGCCTCCAGTATCACTCATCAGGGTCACAGGTGCCGGCTCTGGGCCATCACAAAGACGTGGTTTCACCTAGATACTCAGGGATAGATTAAACACATCCCTAAAAGCAACCCTGCACATTGACAAAAATTTGCCCTCTGAGTCTGGCCTTGTCTTCTAGACCCTTCCCACAGTTTAGCAACCCTTTGACTCTGACGATTTCCAAAAGATCAGCGAGACTCTCATATCACTGATATGGATGGATAGGCTCTGAGAGGTTAACTCACCTGTCCCAGGTCACACAGCAAAAGAGAAGTGGAGCTGGGATCTGAACCCATCTGGCTGGTTCCAGAGTCTAGGCTATTTTTTTCCCTCTATGCCAAGGTGCTTCTAAGAGCCTATTCCAATGTGCTGGGTGACTTTTGCCCTATAAATTGTGACGGGGTCAGGCATAATGGGGAAATGTCTGAGACTCCTCACTCCAGAGGCTGAGGAAGGAAGAGCATGAGTCTGAGGCCAGTCTAGGCTACAGAGCCAGTTTTAGTCTAGCCTGGACTACATTGTGACACCCTGTCTTAAACAGTAAAAGCAGCACCAAACAAAAAGGGTGGAGTAAGGAGGAAAGAGAAAGCATCCTTCTGTGTGACTGCTGTACCAGCTGGTACTTGCCCACACCCCTACTCCCAACCCCCGCCCGTCTTCCATTCACCAGGTGAGGGATCCAGTCTCCTAGCTCTTCTTATTCCTCTCCAGCCAGATAAAGTGACCCATGATCTAAATAAAACCACCCTGTCTCCAGTTTGCCCATCCTGAAACTCACTCCCGCTGGTCTCATCCCAATGCCTCCTCTTCCTCTCTGTGCAGCAGCCCCAGGCACGGCTCAGCACACATCACTAGATCCGCAGAATGAACAAAACAGCTCACAGTGAGGTTTACAAAAGCAGACCAGACACGGTGCTCTGGCTGTGTGAGCTTGGCCAGGTTACCTCCCCTCTCTGAGTGTGTAAGACAAGGCAAGGAACAAACACCAGTGTCAGGTGTTGTGAGATCATCTTCACAGAGTCCCGGACAAAACAGATGCCTGGCTAACCGAATGGGCACTCATTAGGCATACCTGGTATCTGCTCTGAAGACGAGGATGCTGAGAGGCTGGAGGGGTTTATACTATGGCCCGACTTGGATCCTGGAGAGCAGGGGGAGGGAGCTGGAGAGCCTAGCTTTAAGTCTGTCCCCTTGCCCCTCACCAGGGACCTTCCCTGAGAGCTCAATACATGTAATTTCTTGTTTTCCTTCCTTTTGCGACAGTATCTCGTGCAGCCCAGCCTGGCCCTAGGCTCACTTTATAGCAAGAAGATGACTTTGAATTTCTGATCCTCCTGCCTAGCGCTGGGATTACAGGCATGTGCCTAGTGCTGTCCCAGTGTAATCCCAGTCCCTAGTGCTGGGATTACAGGCATGTGCCACCGTGCCCAGTTTTATTCCTGTTGGAGATGAAACACAGGGCTTCTGTATGCTTGGCAGGCGCTCTACCAGCTCATCTCTAGCCTCTCGAAAATGTAATTTTGGTTATAAATATATATGACTGTTTTTAATAATTAGTATAACAGCAGTAAGAACTTGTGGGAGCAAGGCCCCTTTGCCACAGGGATCAGGCCTGGGAACCTCATCCCTACCCAGCTGTTCCTCCATCTTACCTATCACCCACATAGGGGGCAATTGTTCTGCCTTAGTTCTGGGTCCATGGGTCCCAGAAGGGTAAGAGGGAACCGCAATCTTGGGTCAGCATCCCACCCTATCCATCCTGGGTTCTTTATGCTCCTACTGTAGGGACAGAGTCACGGCCCCTCCTCCACCCACCTCTTCCTAAAATAGCCCTGAGCCACCATGTGGCCAGGGCGGCTCCCCACTAGCCGCAAATCCCCCTGAAATCAAATCCCCATCCTGCCCCGAAGCAGGATGGCACCACCTCCTGCCATTTCTGGGCTCCGTGCTGGCCGGGCTCCCCCCATGGAAACCCGGACAGTTGTCCTTCACAGTGACCGGGACAATCATAAATCCCTAAATAATGAGACAGGCGCTGGGAACATAGAGTCAGACAGGGTGCTAATTAGGTGGCTTCTGAATAGGAATGCCGTGGGGACAACAGCTGGCCTCAGTTTCCCAGCCAGGACATTGAGATGGGGGGGGGGGGTGAAATGGCCTCTGAGGTCCTGGTGGGGCTGTTTCTAGGCTCTTCCGTCAGCCTCCTGGCCAGGTGAGCCAGCAGTACTGATCTGGAATATTCTATAGTTCAATATAGTCGAGAAGCCCAGCCCCCACCCTACCCCATCCAGGTCTCAAAGCGGGAAGCCTGACTCATTTCTAGCAGTGTCTGGTAATTGTGTCTTGCAGCTAAAGAACAAGCAGATCCTTCCCAACATGCAGCGGGGCAAGGAGGCAGAGAGCCCAGCACAGACACTGAACTCGCTCCTCCTGTGAGGTCCCTAATGGATTCTTGGATGAACCCAGGGAGGCCCTTGGTGTGCAGCAATCAGGCAGAGATTATCACATTATACATTCAAAGGCTTTGCCCATGAAGGACCACAGCAGTTGACACCCTGACTCCCCAACTCTACCAACCCCCTCCCCTGGTCCTTGGGCACAGGAGCTGGTCCTTGGGCACTTCAGCAGGAATAGAGGCAGGGGGATGGATCCCCAAACTCTCTTTAGGACTGAGCACTTTGGAGTTGGTGAGATGGGGGAGGGGCACTTGTGTGTCTCTGGGTGTAATTTGAGGGATTCACATGAGGACAGGTGTGACTGAATCAGGTAGATACGTTTGTGTCACAACTTGGTCGCTTATTAGCCATGAGGCTGGAACATCTTCCTTCTCGGCAATGGGGATAACAACACCAAGCACCCTCCAAACTGTAAAGTCCCGTCCATGAGAAAGACGAAAACATTAATTACAGCAGACTAGGATTAGATCTCAGAAAGAACTTCCCCACAGCTGTGCTTTAGAAACCAAAGGCTCAAAAGTAGTAGAAAGACAAACAAGCTTGGGTAGGAAAAAAAAAAAAAAAAAAAAAAAAAAACCTCAGGGTACCCTCTCCCAAGCTATGGGTGCTCATTCCATCCCATCCCCCACTTGTCTATCATCTTGCACCCCAAAGCTGCCAGCCTAACCGCAATCTTTCCCAAACCAGAGCTGATTCCTCCTTGTGGTTAATATCAAAGCGATGGAAATCATTTCAGCCTCCTCACCCAGCTTTGCAGAGTCTGGGCTACACAGAGGCTAAAGCTAGAGAGGAAGAGGCTGGAGAGTCTGGGTAACTAACAGCAGGGGCAGCCCCTCCCCAGTAGGAGTGTCACTCACTGCAGTCTAGAAAGTAGTCAGCTTCTGGGAGGACTTCATGGGAATTATTGCCTGGAAGGGAATATGAAGACCAAGAGTTGGGGGTCCCCCTGGGACACCCTTGGCTCCCTTCCTCCTTACTTCAAGAGAGGCATTCAGAAGATGCCCACAGGAGCCCTGACTATAAGCCAGGGCCAACGCTAAGGAAATTAAGATCTTGTGGCTCCTGACCCCACCCTTCATTTCCTGAACCTTTTATTTAATGAGTTAGACCAGCAGGATCCTCCCACCCAGCCTAGCCCAGGAACCAAGTTGGTCCTTGGTGTGAGACACAACCTAACCTGTCCAGAAGAGAGGGACTGAGGGTGACCCTGGGGGTTGGTTGGAGAAAGCCTGGCTCTCCAAGTCAACTGGCCAAAGTAGCCAGCAGTATGGGGTGGCCAGAGCACCCATCTTGTCAACCAGGGAATAGCTATAGCTGACCACATCCAGGTACCCTCCTCTGGCACAGATCACTAAGAGTCCCCCCTCTCTCTGTCTCTATGTACTGTCGGCTGGCCTTGAACTGCCTCTACCTGGAATTGAAAGTATACATCACCACAGTTCTGAGAAACGCCCTGCTGATACAGAGTGCATCATTATATCCTGGGCTCCTGTCCCCTCTGTTCAATCCCCAGAGGCCTCCCCTAGCTGAGCTACCCAAAGGCCTCAGCTATAGACTGTGAGGGCCCAGGACATAGTCTGGCTGTGAAGCAAGGGTTCACTTCTATGCTTGGTCAAACACACCTCATGGCATCCCTGGGACAATTGAGAGGTAATATAAGTCCCAGTCCAGATCTGACAGGCAAGTGGGACAGGCCCACTGGAGAGATCCCTGACTCTGCTTACTTATCTGAACCAAAACCAGAACCACAAACAACTTTGAAAACTTCTATTGCCCAAGCCCCTTGTGGGCTCTGATGGGCTTGGCTGGTGTTATGGCCCGAGGAGTTTGAACTTCTGCCCAAGTGATTCTGATGTGCAGTTAAGGGCTAGAATCTTGTGTCCAGCAGCCATCCAAAGACATAACTGGCCTTGGACATATTTCCTGGAAAGTTTGGCAGGGTCCTTTCTCAGCTCCCACCCCAGGCCTCAGATTCAAAAGAGTTTTTGTTTGAAGATTTGTGTGATGGTTTGAATAAGAATGGCCCCCAAAGCTGGGCAGTGGTGGTGCACGCCTTTAATCCCAGCACTTGGGAGGCAGAGGCAGGCAGATTTCTGAGTTTGAGGCCAGCCTGGTCTACAGAGTGAGTTCCAGGATAGCCAGGGCTACACAGAGAAACCCTGTCTCAAAAAAACAAAACAAAACAAAAAGAAAAAAGAATGGCCCCCATAGGCTCATATCTTTTGACTAGGAAGTCACTGGGGGAGTGGCATTATTTGATAGGATTAGAAGGATTAGGGGGTGGCCTTGATGGAGGAAGTGTAGGGGGGTGGGGGGGCAGTTGGGGGTAGTGGTAGGTGGGTAGAGCATGTGGAAATTTCAAAATCCCATGCCAGGTCCAGTCTCTCCCTCTCCCTCTCTCTCTCTCTGCCTGTGAATCTAGACATGTAGGATGTAGCTCTCAGCTACTCCTCCAGCGCCATGCCTGACCGGACATGTCTGCTGCCCTGCTCCCCACCATGTGCTAAGCCCCTGAAACTGCAAGCAAGCCCCAGGGAAGCTCTCTCCTTTACAACAGTTGCTCTATGGTCATGGTGTCTCTTCACGACAATAGAACAATGACTAAGACAACTTGGCTTTTTATTTATGAGTATGTATGTGTGTATGCCTGTGTGAGTCTGTGTGCACCGCAGAGGAGGTCAGAGGTTGCTGGATCCTCTGGAACTGGAGTTTCAGGCAGTTGTGAGTCACCTGATGTGAGTGCTGGGAACTGAACCCAGGTCCTCTAGAAGAGCAGCAAATGTTCTTAACTGCTCACTCATCTCTCCCGCCGCTCTCCTCTCCCTTTTGGAGACAGGGTGCCCTGTGGCCAAGTTAACTTTGAACTCACTATGCAATCAGGGATGACTGTACGTTTCTGATCCACACCCCTCCCCCCAAGTATGTGCCCAAATGCTGCTCTATTTTGGTTTCGGTTTGGTTTGGTTTTGAGACAGGGTCTGAACATGTAGCTTGGGGTCTCAAACTCAAGATTCTCCTACTTCAGCCTCCTGAGTCCTGAAATTACAGCCCTGTGCCACTATGCCTATCTGTGTTTGCTTTTTGAACTGTCCCCAGGTGGTTCTGAGGAGCAGCCAGACAGAGACGCTAATAGAAAGAGCTTGGCTCTTGGAGTCTTCATCCAGTGACATTGCTTGTTGTTTCCTGAGCTGCCCACCCAGCTTCCCCACCCCACCCCTGCCCCAGCTCCCACCTTCCTACCCCTACTTGTCTGCCATCTCAGCCTGAGAAGACCTGCTCACCACACTCCTAGGCTGGCCTCCATCCTCAGGCCTGGGCTGTGGCCCTCATGCCATGCTTCGTGTTCTAATGGATATTAGCCTCTAGGGAATGGTATCAACTTGTCCCTAGAATGTGGTCCCAGCTGGTCACCCCTCAGATATAACTCAACTGTGTTGAAGCAATGTAGGTCTAGTTCAGCCTCTGTTGGGTACAACAGCTGCCACCGCTGTGCCCTGGGCAGCAGGGCTGCAACAGAATTCCTCCGGATTGCTGCTCTGTCCTGCCTTAAACCTCTACTGCTCCTAAGAAGTGTGAATTCCATCCTCTTACTGTCTCTCGGCATGGGGACAAGGCATAGTTATATTCCTTAAGGTACATATGGTCTAGGAAGCATCCTCCCTCTGGAGGACCCACACACCCGGCCTAAGGAATGCCCACTTTGCTTTCCAGAAACAAGAATATATAGCTAGAGGACATGGGTTCACATCTTGCCTCTGAGCCTCAGTTTCCCCATGTATAATATAAGGACGAATACTAATAGGACTCACTTAGTGAGTCTTTATAGGGATCAAATGAGCCAGTATCTATAAAGTGCTCAGCAAACATGCACATGATAATGTCATGCGTCAGGGTTAAATAATACTTAAAGATCGATCAATCAATCAGCAAATAGTGCTGACTCTGTGCTGGTCAGGGAAGCTAGGGTCTAGATCATCATCACCTTACAGGTGAGGAAGTGACAGCCCATACAACACTCAAACCTCAGGTGTGTCACCTCAAAGTCTCTCCCCTTCAGTATTCTCAGGCCACTTCCTCGCTCCTCTGGCGCC
>NC_047663.1:21013711-21043711 GCF_011762505.2 Arvicanthis niloticus | reverse complement strand
GTGTGTGTGTGTGTGTGTGTGTGTGTGTGTGTGTGTGGTGTATGTGTGTATGTGTGGTGTGTGTGTGTGGTGTGTGTGTGTGTGTGTGTGTGTGTGTACATATGTACATCTACTTGCTTGTGGAGGCCAGATGACCAGGGTCTTCCTCAACTGCTGTCTTTTTTTTTTTTTATTATTTTACATTTATTTGTTTTGCATGAGGGGTGGACACATGGCACTCTGTGAATGTGGAAGTCAGAGGGTAATTTGTGGCAGTTGTTTATCTCCTTCCAACTTGTGGGTTCCAGAGGTCAAACTCAGGTCTCTGGGCTTGGCAGCAAGCACTTTTACCCAGTGAACCATCTAGCCGGCCCTCCACTTTGTTTTTGAGATAGGGTCTCTCCCTGAAATTGGACCTTGCTAGCTGGCTACTTGTTCTTGGCTCTGCCCCAGCTCTGGAGTTACAGAAGCATGCCATATGGCTGACTTTTTATGCAAGTGGTTGGGATCAGAACTCATGACTCCACGGTTGCCCAACAATCATTTTACAACTAAGCCATCCCCCCAGTCTCCTGCCCTCCTTTTTCCAATGTCCCATTACCCAAGACTAGTCACAAGACCAGACTCATAGTCAAAGGATAAAGATGTAACTTCATGTCCTGATAAGAAGTGAGGCACCGTCAAAGGCGAAGGGGCCAGGCCAGGGCTAAGAGCAGGTTCTCCACTGTCCAATCAACACTCACACTGAGCAGCTGATAGGTGAGCAGAGCTCAATTTCAGAGACTGAAAGAGATGCCGGCTTGGTCCTCAAGGCTCAATGTAGAAGAAAAGACTCGAGTCACAAACAGAACAACTTCAATGCATGCTTCATGTGATTCGTGCCACAAGGTTAGGATCACTTAAGTGCTACAGGTCCTTTAGTCAGAGGTGAGGGTCACTGTGTTGAGAAGGCTTACGTAGCTTGACCTTGAATATGGTTAGAATCTGGACATGTGCGGCAGAAGGAAGTGCCAGTCCCAGTGGAAAGAGGAGCAAAGCTAGGTCACAATGTCTATGGGGTGCAGGGGTGCAGGGACTGTGAGGAGAGGCCATTAGGGAACAAGACCGGAAAGAACCTGGGATTGGACACTGTGTGGACTTGACCTTCAGCTTTATTCTGTAGGCCTCGGGAGCCACTGAATGCTTTTTGGATGATGAGTAGAAAGCACTACTTTATAAAGCACCCGTCTTGTCAACAGTGGAATGGCTTGGGGTGGGGTGTGAGAGAGGAGTGGACGGTCAAAAGGTGGAGAAGGACCTGGGGTCTAGGTCAAAGAATTGCGCAAGCATGAGAACCCGAGATCCGGTCTCCAGCATCCATTCATTTCACCTGTGATCCCAGCACTGAGGTCCAGAATGGCTACAGGAGGAGCCTGGGAATCGTTGATGAGTCAGTCAAGCCAAACTGGCAAGTACCGCATTCAGTAAAAAATCTGTCTCAAACAACAAGGTGGAAGGACTGGAAAGACAACACAGAAGCTGAGAGCCCTTGCTGCTCTTGCAGAGGACCCAGGTTCTGTTCCCAGCACTTATATATGGCAGCTCTCAACCATCTATAATTCCAGTCCCAAGGGATCCAATGCTCTCTTCTGACCTCTATGGACACCGGGCACACACATGGTACACGTACATACAAGCAGGCAAAACTCTCAAGCACATACAAGAAAATAATATAAATTTAAAAAATTATTTCAATGTAAAAATAAGGTGGAGAGAAGTAGAAGACACCTGGCATTGACCTTTGACCTCTGGCTTCCACGTGCACATGCATGGGCCGGTGCACACTCACACACACATGTGCACACACATGTGTGCGCTACACACCCCAAGACGCAAATAAAAGGAAGTCCGTATAGGAGATGTAAGGGCAAGAGACCATCAAGCGACATCGAGGATGACAAGAATGCCAGGCTCAGTACCCATAGGAGGGCAAAAAGGATCTCCCCTCCAAAGCAGAGAAGGCTAGAGGAAAATCAGAACTGGAAGGAACTTATGGTTCCTTCCATAAGTGTGTGCAGGGGTCGGGGAGTGGGGGGGTGGGGGACATCCGGGCAGTATCTTTGTAGAGGCTAATAATACACACAGACTACAGAAGCAGATGGGGAGTTCGGTGGAGCATCCTTGAAGACAGCAAACATGATGTCAGAATTGTCCCACGTGGCTAGAAGATTAAGGAAGAAGCCAGTTGCTTGGAGACCAGTGAGATTTGACAATAGGTCACAGTCAACTTCCAATAGAGCAGATGAAGTCAAGGTCTCTTAGGGTCAAGGTGAAGGGAACAAGAAGGTTTTGCCTCTGGGTTTCTGGTTGGAGAGCTCCCCTGGATTCTTGGGACCACTTTCTGTTCTAAACCTTCCAAAGAGAAGGTGCTTAAAATGTCACTCAGGGGCTGGTGAGATGACTCAGCGGGTAAGAGCACTGACTGCTCTTCTGGAGGTCCTGAGTTCAAATCCCAGCAACCACATGGTGGCTCACAACCGTCTGTAATGAGATCTGATGCCCTCTTATGGGGTGTCTGAGGACAGCGACAGTGTACTTACATATAATAAATAGATAAATAAACCTCCAGGCTGGCACGAGCACGTCTGGAGCAAGAGGGAGAAGGGAAGGGGAAATACAAATCAAAACTAAACATGTAAAATGTCACCCAATCCCCTGTGCACACCCACCCACCCCCCAGCAGGGTCCTGTGCACCAAGACTCTGTCCTAAAAGCTAAGTGCATCTCAGCCTTATGATGTTTAAAACTGGAAAAACAAAAGGAATACCATTTCCCAGTCTGCCCTTCCAGAAAGGAAGCAGGTTAGCCTCTCGTGACCCTGCTTCCTGCTTCTCCATCCACACCTTGGGCTGTGGAGTCTGAGACATCACTTGCTGGCTGTTTACTTCCCAGCTGAGCCCTGCTGTGTTTTTCATAGCTAAAAATAGGTAGTGCCTGCCACTCTACTGGCTTCACAGGGCCTCCCTAACCTCAGTGTTTGTTTTCATAATAACTTGGGACCTCACCTTTTCCTTTCTCAGCATCTATGAACTCTCAGGGTGGTGGGGAAGTTAGAGTTGTCCAAGGCCACTCATTTCCTAATGTTTCCAGCAGGACAGCATGTACCATAAGACGGGTGCTTGCTTGAGACGAACGGTTCTCAGCTACCGGAATAACTGACTAAAGATGACAAGGACAGAGGTGGGGGCACAGAAAGCTCATTGTACATGGCAGGTACCAAGTCGGGGAGAGAGGCTTCTGTTGAGTCAAATGACCATCAGATCACAGCTGGTTCCAGTAGCCTTAGTGTCCAGGTGTCCTGGGATCATTGAGGGAGGATTGGCTTCCCAGGACATAAATTTAACCCTTTGTATTTTTTACATAACCAAGTGAAAATTTTGTTTGCTTCTTTGGTAGTTGTTTGTTTGTTTTGTTTTTTTCGAGACAAGGTTTCTCTGTGTAGCCCTGACTGTCCTAGAACTCACTCTGCAGACCAGGCTGGCCTCAAACTCAGAAATCCGCCTGCCTCTGCCTCCCAAGTGCTGGGATTAAAGGCGTGCGTCACCACTGCCCAGCCTAGTTGTTTGTTTTTAACACAGCGTTTTCTCTGTGAAGCCCTGGCTGTCCTGGAACTTGCTCCTTATACCAGGTTGGCCTTGAACTCAGAAATCTGCCTGCCTCTACCTCCCAAGTGCTGGGATTTAAAGGCGAGTGCCACCACTGCCCAGCTGTAAATTCATTTTTGTAAATACATTTATTGACTGTGAATGAGTGTGGGCATGCATATGAAGGTCAGAGAACAACTTGCATAGACAGGTCTCTCCTTCCACCTGTGGAAGTGGGTCCTGGGGATTGAACTCGGGTCCTCAGGTTTGGCTGCAGTCGCCTTTACCCAGTGAGTCATCTCACCCTGAATCATTAGGGTTTTTTTTTTTTTTTTGGAGGGGGGGGAGCACAATTTTCACAATTTCACAGTTAGGGCCTTGCTTTAGTACTCAGGCTGACCCTGAACTGCTCGAGCTCAGGCAATCCACCTGCCTCAGTCTCCTGAACAGCTGACACTAGAGGTACAGGTCATTGCACCCAGCAGACAGCATCTCGGTTTTCAAAATAGAGCTCTACTTACCGTTTGCTTTAGCTCTGTGGCAGAGGACCTGATATGATTGCACAAGGCCCTGGGTTCTATAAGAAATAGATTCAGAGGGTATTACATGGTCAGAATGGGAAAAGAAGTTGGTATGCCGCCAACCAGAGGGCTAGCAGGAAGGACCAAATTTGACAGAAGGAATGTTCCCTATATGCTGGAGGGTTTGTCATCACCAAAAGTTGTGTTGGGAACGAGCAAAGAGTCTGCCATCTGTCCCCGAGGGAACTGCTTGGATATTCGCAAAGGAGCAAGATGCCTTTGGGTAATTTTCAGTGAACAAAATGTCCAGTCACCCCTGAAAGCCAGGCTCCGACTGCCTGGTCAACAGGTGCACAGTTCAAGGTCCTCAACCTGAACTTTCTCACCGAACAGAGATAAGTCAGCCATTTTCACCGGCTAACAATCATTAACCCACCTCCACCTGGATCCCCGACTTGTTTTTCTAGCAAATGAACTGGGTCTCACTCTGAAGGTGACAACTGCTGAGCCAGCCTGTTTCCACAGTCCACCGTGGCCTCCCCCATCGATTGCTGGGTAGGAGAGAGGAAAAAGAAACCAACTCAAACTTGTAAAGAAAAGAAATACTAAATTAAAATTATATGGCTTGGTAGCGTTCTTGCCTAACACGCTCAAGTGGCTTCCTATAAACCTGGAGCTGTGGTACAAGACAGTAATCCCAACACTCAAGGCAGGGAGGTCGTTCAAGGGTATTCTTGGCTACAGAGAGAATTTAAGGTCAGCCTGACTGGAGACACTGTTTTCATACACACACACACACACACACACACACACACACACACACACAGAGAGAGAGAGAGAGAGACAGAGAGACAGAGAGAGAGAGAGAGAGAGACAGAGGCAGACAGAGAGAGAGAGATGTTTATTTTTCAGTTTTCACCCCATCCACACGCTTCAGAGATACCTGTCTACAGCAGCTCAGAACCAGCTGTGCAGTGTATCCTGGTTACAGTTTGTAAACAAGACTTATTCCAGCAACACTAATGTATACAGTGCAAGAAGCCCCACTCTCCACAGAGCCCGGAGTCCCGGCCAGAATACAGGATTGAGCTTCAGATAAAATGAGATTTTCTTTCTGGTAGTAAATGCAATTTCGGCTGCCATGCATAGTGAACTACACCCCCTTCCTCTCTCAGCTCATCTGCTGGCTAGTAAACCAGAAGGAATGAGTCGTCGACCTCACTCTGCAGAAGGTGGCAGTCCAGACACTGTGCTACTTAAGGGTGAGCCAGACTGTACTTTCTGGTCCCTTTCCCTCATGTTCTTCCCAAACTTCTGAGTGTCTATCTATGAAAAAGATGCCCGGTGTCCTTGCTGGTTACACTCCCTAACAAGCAAACTCCAAGCCGTTTCCCATTATTTCTGAGGCTTCATTGGAACCTCCCAGAGGGCGTATATATGTCCAGAGTCTTCCCCATTGAAGATTCACAAGGGGCTCACTGGCATTTGTACAAATAAAAGACAACTTCAATACAAGAAGTTCCAAGTCTTGGCTGCTACGCCGGGCTCCCTGCCCCCCAGTGCCCCAGGGATCAGTCAGGATTTGACTTAGAATGCCTGCGGGTCCATGAAGCACTGTGCTCTGGGAAATGTTGGTTAAATTGAACTGGAGATTTTGTTTTGTTTTGTTTTGTTTTGTTCTTTGTTTGAGACAGGGTTTCTCTGTGTAGCCCCTGCTGTCCTAAAACTTGCTCTGTAGACCAGGCTTGTGCTGCCACCACTTCTAGCTGGAGAATTTAACAAAAAAAAAAAAAAAAAAAAAAAAAAAGGCAGACAAGACTTAGAGAGAGGGGGGCTAGAGATGGTTCAGTGGTTGGGAACGTGTGCAGCTCCCACAAAGGATTCATGTTCAGTTCCCAGCACCCACAGTAGCCCACAACTGCTGGTAACTCCAACCTTACACTTTGCACACACACACACACACATAAACACAACCACATATACACAAATAACCATACAAACACAACCACAACCACACACACAAACACAACCACGTGCACACGAACACACATACAAAAACACACATACACAAATAAACATTACAAATAAATTTTGAAAAAGAATCGATCTTTTTAAAAAAAATTATTTGAAAAAATAATGAGAGGTAGATGGCAAGTTTATCTTTGGAGATAGACTTTTGTTATTTTGTGTTGGCTTTTTGTTTGTTTGTTTCTGTAGTGCTGCTGATCAAACACAGATGTGCATGCACACCACACAGCTGCTCCAATGCTGAGTTACCCTCCCCAACCCCAAGATAATCTGTTTGTTCTTTTGGAGACAGGGTCTCACTGTGTAACCCAAGCTGGTCTTGAACCTACAGCCTCCTGGGTTCACCTCCTGCTAGGATTACAAGTGTGTACCATCATAGCAAGTGAGATAATTTCTTTCTTTTTTTTTTTTTTAAGATTTATTTATTTTGGGGCTGGAAAGATGGCTCAGGGGTTAAGAGCACTGGCTGCTCTTCCAGAGGTCATGGGTTCAATTCTCAGCAACCACATAGTGGCTCACAACCATCTGTAACTGGATTCAATGCCTTCTTCAGATAAAATAAATAAATAAATCTTAAAAAAAAAAAGATTCATTTATTTTATGTATGTGAGTACACTGTCGCTGTCTTCACACACACCAGAAGAGGGCATTGGATCCCATTACAGATGATTGTGCGTCACCGTGCAGTTGCTGGAATTGAACTCAGAACCTCTGGGAAAGCAGTCAGTGTTCTTAACCGCTGAGCCGAGATAATTTCTTAAACACCTAGATCCTTCACAACGCCTCCAGAAAACCAACTGCTTGGTGCACAGGATTTGCGTTTTGTGACCAAGAGGCTGGGTCCACAACTTCTCTAGTTGGTTTCCCAACAGGCTCAGGTCCTCTAGGATTCACCTCTTTCTGCACATGATAAAAATGTGCTGGAAGCAGCAAAGCGCTGAGAGGTCAAAGATGAGGGCTAGCAAACAGGCTCGTGATGTCATCTACGCTCGACCTACAGGGTCCCCCACCCAGCAGGCAGGCTGCAACCAAGGCTCCCACAGCCTCGCCACGCCACGAGCAGACTAAGAAGACATCAGCCCTGTTCTGAACAGCCCTTATCAGCATGAGTGGGCAGTGCTCCTGGAGTTCCTCTGATGATAGCGATCTAGGTTCACTCTCCATATGCCAAGCACATGGCAGAGCCCTGCCTGACACAGACAGGCCAGCTCCTCACCCTGCACAGACCCAGACAGTGGCCTTTGGATGCTTTGTCAGAGAGTCTGCTTTGCCCTCAACTCACCTCAAGCCACAGAAACTCCTGTCCTAGGATCACCATGGCTGTTACTCAATAGTCTCTAGGAAGAGTTACCTGGTAGAGAGAAGGGTCTGCCTCTTCTAGTGAGACACATTCCCGATGGCCCCCAAAGTCTTGACAGTGGAGGATACTGTCTACCATATGTCCCAAGACACTGAGCATTTGCTTCCTCTGTGGCCACCTCACCCTCCCTCCACCTTAGCAACAGCCTGCGTAGGGCAATCAGAGTCTGCTTGAGATAGCAGGGAGAGATGAAAAGCCAGCTCTCACCTCCAGGTGCATGGCACACATCCGGGAAGATGTGTGGATCGTTGTTTCCAGCGTGGGATGCCGTCAGCATTTTCTACAGATTTAGGAACTCTTAATGTCTTCTCACTGGCCCCAATCTAATCCATATGTAAAAAGTAATATGAGTTTAATGCTGGGAAAGCCATGTGGGTTTTAAAATTTCTTATTCCTGTTAGTTTTACCCTTGAAAATGCATGATCTGTCACTAAATCGACTTCCCTGCTCCCTTCTGAGTCTGTGACCTGGAAGTGAGGTCTGTCCCTTGTTTGAGTGATTGTATAAACATATATGAAAGAATAATCAAGAAGGCCTTTTTCCTCTTGCTCTTCCTTTTTTCCTTCCTTCCTTCCTTCCTTTTTTTGGGGGGAAGGGAGAGGGGATTCAAGACAGGGTTTCTCTGTGTAGCCCTGGCTGTCCTGGAACTCACTCTGTAGACCAGGCTGGCCTCGAACTCAGAAATCCGCCTGCCTCTGCCTCCCAAGTGCTGGGATTAAAGGCGTGCGCCACCACTGCCCGGCTATATCTTATGTTTAAGGTAACAACTTAATTAATCAGTGCATTAAAAAGTGACTGGTCAGGTTGGAGAGATGAGTCAGCAGTTAAGAGCACTGACTGCTCTTCTAGAGGACCCAGGTTCAATTCCCAGCAACCACATGGCAGCTCACAGCATTCTGTAACTCCAAGAGCTGTGCAGGTAAAACACCAATGCACAAAAGAAATAAAAAAAACTTTTTAAAAAGGCTATCTCCTGGGCTACACGAGATGGCTCACCTAGTTCAATCCCCAGTAACCACAGGGTGGGAGGAGAGACAGGAATGAACATTCTCCACAACGTTAGGATCCAACGAACTCGCTACCTCCAAGTGAATTACGAAGACTCCCGGGACTGGTTCGTCTTAGTGTCTGTGATCTCTGATCACAGGAATGCCTTCTGTGTCCTCTTTCCCATCTGGAGTCGACCCCTAATCTACACACATGTTCTGTCACATGCTCACACATGTATACACATCAATGAAAAACATTTTAAATAAACCTTTTAAAATGCTTTTTAAAAATATTTTTCTTTCATGTGCATTGGTGGGGTTTGCTGCATGTATATCTGTGTGAAGCTGTTGGATGCTCTGGAGCTGGGTCAGTTACTGACATCTGTGAGCTGCCGTGTGGGTGCTGGAAACTGACCCCTTGAAGACCAGCCAGTGCTCTTAACCACAGAGCCATCTCTCCAGCCCAATGAGAAAACATTTTAAATGATTGTTTTCTTGCCCTAATAAGTATAAAAATCAATATTGGAGACACTATTGGCTTTGCAAACCAGAGGTGGACCCCCAGATCCCGGTGAACTTGATGAAAGGCCGAGTGAGAGTTTCCAGGAAAACAAAGCCTACTGCTGCATATTTTGTATATTATAAATTAATAACTTAAAATGTCACTCCCCACAGTAGCAAACTTGTCTCCAAATAAATACAATTGCAGACTTCAAAAAACAGATGCCCTTGCAAGAGTCATGGTTGAAACAGACTCTGCCCTGAGCCTCTGGCCCGGCTTCAGGGATCAGGAAGGAGGGCAGCCCCTGGCACCGTCAAGCAGTGTGCCCGAGTTAATAATTGGCTCTGCCAATGGCCGATCAGGCTGTTTTTGTGTGCCTGTTTTGCTATTTTACGTAAATCACCCTGAACATGTTTGCATCAACCTACTGATGATGCACCTTTGATCAATAGATTTTAGACAAAAGTGGTTTTTTGAGTCCAAAGATCAGGGCTGGGTTGACCTACAAACTGAATCCAGGGCATATAAAACAGGGGCAAGGCACAGTCTGATAGCAGAGGAACCAAGGCCAACCAGGCTGCACTCACTGCACGGGCTGCGCTGGCAGCTTCCTGAGGTACCAAGGGAGGAAGGATGGAGGAAGGCATGAACATTCTCCACGACTTTGGGATCCAGTCAACTCGCTATCTCCAAGTGAATTACGAAGACTCCCAGGACTGGTTCGTCTTAGTCTCTGTGATCGCTGACCTCAGGAATGCCTTCTATATTCTCTTTCCCATCTGGTTCCATCTTCAAGAGACTGTGGGCATCAACCTCCTCTGGGTGGCAGTGGTCGGAGACTGGTTCAACCTTGTCTTTAAGTGGTAAGAACCATCCCAGGGGGTGATGGGTAGAGAAAGAGGCTGTGTTCAGCAGGGGTACCCCCATACTATTCACCAAGCTACAGGTTAGTTCTCATTGGCTTGAGCGTCTCTACAGAAAGAATAAAGGTCGAGAGAATCTCACCAGGGTCTGGAAATGGGGAGAAAGGCTATTTTGTCAGACCTGAGGGATGGAAAGACAGCTGAGTTTAATGAAAAGTGTGAGTGTAGGCTTTACTTTGGTTTATTTGACTTTATTATTTAGAGTTAGGGTCTTGTGTAGCCCAGGCTGGCCTCAAACTTAGAGACAATGACCCTGACTTGACCTTAAATTCTTCTTGTCTAGACCTCCTGAGTGCTGGGATTACAGGTGTGTGCCACCACATGTAGTTGAGCATGCAGGGGCTTGGAGCATGATAGCAAGGACTCCCCGATGGGGCTCCATCCTAACCCTGAGCTCAGGTGTGAAAGAAGCCCTTTTATTACTATTTCTCTGGGTGCCATAGAAACAGAGGTGGGGAAGAAGCAGGGAGGGTGTAAGGAGGGAAGTGATTTGTCACCTTTTGGTTAGGTGGTGAAAAGTGATCCAGATAGCCAGGACCTTCCAACATAAACTCACTCAGCTTCTTTCTGTTTGAGAATCTATAAACTTTGGTTTTCTCCACAATCTTAATAGTATGCACAATGAATATTTATTGAGCAGCTACTGTGTGCCAGGCTTGTGCACATGCTCTCTGTCTCTGTCTGTCTGTCTGTCTGTCTGTCTGCCTGTCTGTCTGTCTCTTTGTCTTTCTGTGTATGTGTGTGTCTGCCTGTCTTTCTCTGTGTGTGTGTGTGTCTGCACATGTACATGCGTGTACATGTATGTGAGTGTATTTGCAGAGGCCAGAGAAGTCATTCCTCAGAAACTTTTCAAGACAAGGTCTCTGATTGGACTGAAGCTCCTGAGTAGATTAGGCCAATGAGCCCTGGAGACCCACCTGCCTGTATCCCCACAGCTGGATGCACCAGGCCCAGGATTCTTTTGCTAGGATGTGGATGGAGTTCAGGCTTTGTGTTCCATAGCAGGCACTTTTACCTACGGAGCCATCACCCAGTCCCTGATTGCCAGATTTGCTTATGGATTGATTGTTTGTTTGTTTGTTTGGAGATAGAATCTCACTATGTAGCCCTGGCTGTCCTGAAATTTATGGTGTAGACCAGGCTAGCCTCAAACTCACAGAGATCTGCCTTGGTTCTGATTCCAGAGTGTTGGGATTAAAGATGTGCACCAACAAGCTTGGCTTTGCTTGCGCTTTTTGAGATGGGGGATGGGGTCTCTTCTCATTCTATAACCCAGCCTGGCCTGGAGCTGGTTAAGTAGTCCAGTCTGGTCTCGACTCATGCCTCTTCTCAAGTGCTGGGATTATAGGTGTGAGCCACCGTGCGTGTATGCTTTTAAGTTCTAGATCCAGAATGCAGAGCCTGTACGTGCTCTTTAGTACTGAACCATACCCTCAGCTCCATGGCATTTTTTTCTTCTTACAAGACAAGGTCTCTTGCTGTGTAACCTAGACTAGTGTCCAATTTGTTTTTTTGTTGTTGTTGTTGTTGTTGTTGTTGTTGTTGTTGTTTTGGTTTTTTGGGGTTTTTTTGTTTGTTTTGTTTTTTGTTTTTTTGATTTTTTGAGACAAGGTTTCTCTGTGTAGCCCTGGCTGTCCTGGAACTCACTCTGTAGACCAGGCTGGCCTCGAACTCAGAAATCCGCCTGCCTCTGCCTCCCGAGTGCTGGGATTAAAGGTGTGTGCCACCACTGCCCGGCTAGTGTCCAATTTGTAATCCTCAAACCTCAGACTCCAGAGGGATTAGAGGTGTGTACAACTATACCTAGGTCCAGGGCATTTTTTGTTTTGTTTTGAGTCAAGGACTCAGGTGACGTGGGTTGGCCTGAAACTCAGTAAGTAGCTGATAGTCATGGTGGATTTTCAATCCTCCTCTTTCTTCAGACAAGGGCTAGGATTACAGGTGTGTTTCTTTCTGCCAGGTGTGTGTGTGTGTGTGTGTGTGTGTGTGTGTGTGTGTGTGTACGTGCATACATATGGACATCAGAGGACAGCTTACAGGAGTCTATTCTCTCCTACCACGTGATCTAAAAATAGAACTCAGCTTATCAGGTTTGTGGGCAGGCACCTTTACATGTTAGCCGTCTTGCTGGCCTGACTCCTTCAGTTCTCGTATTCTTTGGCCATAAGTAATAAAAGTTCTTGCCGGGCGGTGGTGGCGCACGCCTTTAATCCCAGCACTTGGGAGGCAGAGACAGGCGGATTTCTGAGTTCGAGGCCAGCCTGGTCTACCAAGTGAGTTCCAGGACAGCCAAGGCTATATAGAGGAACCCTGTCTCGAAAAAAAAAAAAAAAAAAGTTCTTAAGAGAAGAACAAACGGGGTTCAAGACTGAATCTAGGGTCTCACACATACTAATCATGTGATATACCACTTGATATACCCCCAGCCCTCTTTAATTTATCTTTATTATAAAGTGGGTTCTTGGGGTTGAGACATGGCTCAGTCACTGTCTTACAAGCCCAAGGACCTGAGTTCTTACATTTGTAACCCCAACAGTAGTAAGGTGAAGACTGGTGGATCCCTGGAGCTAATCTAACCTGATGGGTGAGCTTCAGATCAGCCTGAGACTCCATGTCAAAAGAGGCAGATGGCCTTTCTGAGGTTGTCCTCTGGCCTCCACACCACTTCTCCATGTATACATACACATTAGATTGTGTTGGGGGGGGGATTGGCAGATGAGGGAGGGATAGTGAAAAGGGGGGCAGGATCTAGGCTAGCCCCAATGTCTTAGTCTCAAGTGATCCTTCTGTGTCAGCCTCCCAGTAGCTAAGACCACCACTGCACCTAATTTCTGAAGCGAAATGTTTATGTTTGAGTAGATAATACATTCAAACTGTTCAAACTTCAGAAATTATCATACATAGTGCCCCCATACCTCTCCCCAGTACCTCCAAAGGCAATAAACACTCAAGCTTCTTTCTCTCCTTGAAAATTTTACTGGGCTTCCAGTAAAATCACGTACTGACTCACTCCAGATATTGGCTCTGCTCTCCGCAGGATTCTTTTTGGACAGCGCCCGTATTGGTGGGTCCTGGACACTGACTACTACAGCAACAGCTCTGTGCCTCTGATAAAGCAGTTCCCTGTCACCTGTGAGACTGGACCAGGTGAGAGTCCCAACCCTCACTGAGGCAGAGTGGATGTCATTCTTCACAGACTGGCACTAACGTCCTGTGTGGATCTGCACTGACCTTGAGGGGGCTTGAGGACAGACATTGATTTATTCTGTTGTCACAGTCACTTTGTCTTCCATGTGGCACAAATTCACCCTAAATCATGGTACCAAGGCCTTGTATTGCTAGTTTGGAAATCTAAGTGATGTCTCCAGGATTAAAGTTACTAGTCCAAGAGAGGCAGTGGTATACCCATGGGCAATCACTAGTCAGAGTAACTGACCCAGAGCCCTGTATCCAGAGAAGAGACAGTGGTTGACAGAAGCCTGAGGCCTTGATTGTCCTTCTTGGCAGCCTGGTCCTGTGAACAAGGTCCTCTAAGTGGACTGCCCCATACCTAATGCTACCTGCAGTTTTCCTCCTATTTGAGGGAGTTTGTTTCTTCGTGTTGAGGGATGTCCTCACATAGACCCAACTGGTCCTAAATTCATTATGTAATTGAAGATGAACTTGAGCTTCTGATCCCCCTTCTTCCATAACAAATTAGTAAAGCAATATGTCAGAAGATTGCCAGGATCTACTTGGCATCTCACAGCTGTCTGTAACTGTAGTTTCAAGGGATCTAATTCTATGAATACTGCATGTAGATGGTGAGCAGACATTCATGTGGGAAAAGTACACATACACATGATTTTTTTTTAAATAGGAGAGGAGAGGGAAAGACAGGAGAAAATAGAGAGAAAGAGAGAGAGAGTTTGTCCATCAGACTTCCTGAGTGTTGTGTGGAGTGGAGACGAGAGCAGTTGATACCCTCCAGAGCCACCATTGTTCAGGGAAGGGATGTGCTGACAGGCCAGTGAAGGCCAGTTGAGACTAAACCTCACATGACTCCACAAGGAGTCCCCAACTAGAGATGTCTCTTCAAAAATTGCTCTGAACAGGTTAAGGGCGCCAGCCTGTATGGCATAATACAGACTAGCCATGGGAAATAGCTACACTTAAGTATAGAGGATAATGTTGACCAAGATGGCTGTCTTCAGCCCAAAGACATGCCCATAAAAGGCTAAGAGTTAAGCACCACCCACAACTACATTCTTTTTTTAAAATTGTATTTATTTTTTTTTTTTTATTTCTATGAGTACACTGTAACTGTCTTCAGACACACACTAGAAGAGTGCATCAGATCCCATTACAGATGGTTGTGAGCCACCATGTGGTTGCTGGGAATTGAACTCAGGACCTCTGGAAGATCAGTTGGGGCTCTTAACCGCTGAGCCATCTCTCCAGCCCTTACAACTACATTCTTACCAGCTGGAAAACTATCATTCCTTTCAGGAGTGGGGTGTGGATGACAGGTTAGGAGTGGGAAGCAACTGGAAGTTGGTCAGAGTAAGTCTCATTGAAAAAGCACGAACTGAGTCAAGACATGAAGAGGCCAGGGAGCTGGCCAGAAGAACTTTGGGAGAAGAGCATGTCTGATATGTTTAGACTCGAGCAAAGAGGCAGTGTGGCCAGAGCAGAGTGAGAAGGAAAACATGGGGGAGCTGATAGTGGATGGATCACTGTGTAATTTGCACCCCCAGTGTCCTGATTCCTATGCAATCTGCAGACCATCTGTAACCTCAAGAGCAATGGATGATCATAGTGCTCCCACACCCCTGCACAATTCTTGGCACACAGTGTGAATTCCATTTGTTACATAATCAAACTACCAATAAAGGGATGGACAGTGAGGTGGGTGGATAGCTAGCTAGACGGAAGACTTGATCAATGGATGGGCTGATGGATGGGTAGACGTGTGGCTGATGCCTTGGCAGTCTCTCAGATGAACATCTTTCCATCTTGAGTCCATTCATCTCTCTTCTGCCATTTAGGGAGTCCCTCCGGCCATGCCATGGGCACAGCAGGTGTGTACTACGTAATGGTCACGTCTACTCTCGATTTCTTTCGTGGAAAGAAAAAGCCAACATATGGATTCAGGTAAGAACTCACCTCTGGGGATGGGGGTAAGCAGGAAGCTGTCCACTGTGTGGCTGACCCAGAGGGGTTTTCCCCACCTCACCAGCTCATTCTCACACCTACAGTTGCCACTAGTAAGAGGTGTTGCATTTCCTCTGTGTGTTGACATCACAGGACGCTTAGGCCAGAAGGGATCCACCAGGGTAGCCCTCGTTTTAGACAAAGAAAAAAAGCTTACCATGGTAAACAGAAATTCTAAAGATCATCTAGAGCAGTGGTTCTCAACCTGTGGGCCAAGAACACTTTGGGGTCACATATGAGATATCCTGCACGTCAGATATTTACATTATAATTCATAACAGTAGCAAAATTACAGTTATGGAATAGCAATGAAATAATTTTATGGTTTGGGTCACAACAACATGAGGGACTGTATTAAAGGGCCACAGCATTAGGAAGGCTGAGCACAGCTGTTCTAGAGAGTGGCGGAGCTTAGATTAAATTCATTATATCAGCGTGGCGGTGCACGCCTTTAATCCCAGCACTTGGGAGGCAGAGGCAGGCGGATTTCTGAGTTCGAGGCCAGCCTGGTCTACAGAGTGAGTTCCAGGACAGCCAGGGCTACACAGAGAAACCCTGTCTCGAAAAATCAAAAATAAATAAATAAATAAATAAATATTCATTATATCATTCATTCACTTATGGGTTTGGTTCTGGGTATCAGACTTGGGGCTTTGTGCATTTGTATAGTCTATCACAGAACTATATCTCTAGCATTAAAATAAATTCCACTTCTGTATCATCCTGGAGTCACTTCATATAGGTTAAAATAAGCAGACATAAGTTCCCAATGTGAGTATCCTGGGTATGCAGCCACAGTGTAAATCTTTAGTTATCAAATGGATAAAAATGGGCAGTTAAGATGCATATAAAGGGGAGATGGAAGGATGGCTCAGGAGTTAAGAACACTGGAGGATCTTCCGGAGAACTTGGATTCAGTTCCCAGCACCCACTTGGTGGTTCACAGCAGCCTAGAACTCCAGTTCCAGGAGATCTGATTCCACCTCTATGGACTCCAGGCAGACACCTGGTATACAGATATCCATGCAGGCAACACACACACACACAGAACCCCCCTCTCTCTTTCACACTCACAAAACACACAGAGAGAACCTCTCTCTCTCTCTCTCTCTCTCTCTCTCTCTCTCTCTCACACACACACACACACACACACACACACACACAGGTCTTTAAGTCTCAACACTTACAAGACCACCCCTCCTACTCCCACCCAAACAGGGCCACTAACTAGAGACCAAGTATTCAAATACCTGAGAATGAGATGGGGGGGGGGGGGCGGGGGAGCATCCCATTCAGAACACGACAAGCACCAAGCATTTTTGAGCTTTTGAGTAAGGCTTCCAAGTTCTAAAAATTCCTCGAATAGAGCCTCCGTTTGCCAGACTCCTCTGTTCCCACCAGGGCTGTTTTCTTTGCCAAAGGATCTCCATTTGGGTTCTGGAGTGTTCGCCTATTGTCTTGCAGGTGTTTGAACATCATCCTGTGGTTGGGATACTGGGCTGTGCAGCTGAACGTCTGTCTGTCCCGGATTTACCTTGCTGCTCACTTTCCCCACCAGGTTGTGGCTGGAGTCTTATCAGGTATCAGCAGCTCCTATTCCTTCCCCACCTACTTCCTATTTCTTCTGGATCTTCCTTGCTTGGCACGGCCTCCTACTGTCAACCTTTCAGTAGTTTCTGAGTCAAAGGTCAGTGGCTGGGAGGCCACTGGGCGTGGTTTTGTCTGTAAACCAGCATGAGGACCAGGTTTGTAGGTTTACCTGAATTTGACTCCCAGTACCCACATAAAAAAAGCTTCCACAGCAGTGTCTGCCCCGTATTCCCTGGGTAGGCAGAGACAGGAGAATCCCCAGAGTTGACTGACAAGCCAGCCTAAGTTGATTGGTGAGCACCAGGTCTCAATGACAGACTACATACATACATACATACATACATACATACATACATACATATGGTGGATGCTCCAGAGGAACAGCACCTGAGGCTGACCTCTGGCTCTGCATACACACACACACACACACACACACACACACACACACACACACACACACGTACACAATTTGAAATTAGTTTATACAGCTAAAGTGTCCCAGGAAAGTTGCACTTCATTGAGCTAAACTCACCCGACTGAGTTTGTTTCAAGTTTCCAAGCTTCTTATAGTCTTTATTTGTCTCTGATTTTTAGTTTGAACCAGCTCTCAGTTCCTTTTCAGAGAATCTCCCAAATGCACAGGCTCTTGGGAGAGCTATCATTGAAATGTTTATTTGCAGACCTACCATGTCTGCAGCCAGTGTTCTCTCATAGACATTTGTGAGTTTGCAATTTCTGAGATCCAGTTAGGAAGAGAAAGAAAGTATTTAGGTTAAGGATTGAAAACAAGACAAATAAACAAACAAGCAAACAAAACCATTGTCTAGATTTGAGGCTGGGGGAGGGGCAGAACAAACAATTGCAAGCCTGAGGATCTGAGTTTGATCCCTGGAACCCGCCCCATCTAATTGTCCTCTGACTTCCACATGTGTGCTGTGGATGCACACACATGCCTAAACACATGCCCACATACATGCTCACACACACACACACATACACACACATGCCCACATACATACCACACACATGCTCACACACATGCCCACACACATGCCCACACACATGCCCACACACATGCTCACACACATGCCCACACACATGCTCACACACATGCTCACACACATGCCCACACACATGCTCACACACATGCCCACACACATGCTCACACACATGCTCACACAAACACACACATGCCCACACACATGCGCACACACATACACATACACATGCCCACACACATGCCCACACACATGCTCACACATACCCACACACATACATACACATACACACACATGCCCACACACATACACACACATATACTCACACATACACACACATGCCCACACACATACACACACATATACTCACACATACACACACATGCCCACACACATATACACACACATACACACACAAAGACAAAATAAAATGTGTAGAAAAATAAATAAATGGTGGCACACGCCTTTAATCCCAGCACTTGGGAGGCAGAGGCAGGTGGATTTCTGAGTTCGAGGCCAGCCTGGTCTACAGAGTGAGTTCCAGGACAGCCAAGGGCTACACAGAGAAACCTTGTCTCAAAAAACCGAAAAAAAAGGAAAAAAACCAACTCCCATACTTTGCCCTTAAACCTCCACTCAGGTGCCATGTCACATATGTGCCTGCCCACCAACAGACATACTTACATACACACACCCAATAAATATATAGATGTGGTAAAAATTTAAATAAATAAATAGGATAAGTTCATTCAATGGGGTTGTCTGGTGGGAATACTCTCTGTCGCCCAACCCCGAGGATATGCAAGATGAAACAGGACCCAACTCACACAACAGGAAACTTAAACTCGGCGGGAAGATGCATGTGATAGGATTCTCCCATCTGAAAGACACTGTGCTGAGGACCCTCCACTTTGGAGTGTGATTTAAATTCATCTCTGGTATGACGGCCTGTCACCCATAGCCACCCCTATTCCTCACAGCTCTTTCTCACACACAGGTATTGCCGTGGCTGAAACTTTCAACCACATCCGGGGCATCTACAATGCCAGTCTCCAGAGATACTGTCTCATCACCTTTTTCCTGTTCGGTTTCGCACTTGGATTTTATCTGCTGCTAAAAGGGCTAGGGGTGGACCTCCTGTGGACTTTGGAGAAAGCCAAGAGATGGTGTGAGCGGCCGGAATGGGTCCACCTTGACACTACACCCTTTGCCAGCCTCTTCAAAAACCTGGGGACCCTCTTGGGGTTAGGGCTGGCCCTCAACTCCAGCATGTACCGGAAGAGCTGCAGGGGAGAACTCCGCAAGTCGCTCCCGTTCCGCTTTGCCTGCATTGTGGCCTCCTTGGTCCTCCTGCATCTCTTTGACTCTCTGAAGCCCCCATCCCAGATTGAGTGGATCTTCTACATCTTGTCTTTCTGCAAAAGTGCAACAGTCCCCTTTGCATCCGTCAGTCTTATCCCTTACTGCCTAGCCCGGGTCCTGGGACAGACACACAAGAAGTTTTTGTAAGGCATGGGAAGTCTTTGGTATTTAAAATCAACAACCATGCAAAAGACTAGGAGCAATCCAAGCCTTCTGCAGCCCATTGTGAGGCCAGAGGTGTTTATACCGGCCCTGGGAGCCCTGTCTTTCTTTATTATCTTAACCAAAAAGGTGAAGTTTTAAAAGCTAACAGGGCTGTTTGAAGAAAGCTTGAATGCTAGAAGTTGGGTCATTCTGGATGTTTCCCTGAAGACTCACTTACCAGTCTCCTCCTGTCAGATACAGAAGAGATCCTGACTGAGAATGCTCTCACTGTGCAGAATCTTCTAGGCTGGGAAAAGGAAAAGAGAACCGTGCATTTGCTAGGAAGACAAAGAAGGGTCGGGAGGAGGGGGAGTGTTTTGTGTGTCAAGCAAACCATATGCAAGCCATGTCTAACCAGCTTTGGTTATGCCTGAGTCTTTAGATACTACACTCTTGATAATGGTAGACCGACCAACTGGTATGATGAGTGCTTGTATTCCTGAATGGTAATGATGACTCAGGCAGTACCCCTTCCCTTTCTTGTCCCGCCTTTCTCCTCCTCAGCCTATATCTGCATTCCTTAGAATTCTCCATTGTTCCTGGGCCCTGCTGCTGGACCCTGCGGGTGTCTGGTGGGCAACTGTTTGATGGTGCTTTTGTAGGGTTAAGTGAAACTCTGAGATCTTGGGCAAAATGGCATGGGGAGAGCCAGGATTCCTCTCTCCAAAGGTCACTCCGATGTTACTTTTGATTCCTGGAGCAGAAATATGACTCCTTTCTCTCCGCCCAAGCCAGCCAAGAGCTCACTCTTAGAGGAAAAGGCGGCCCTCTGCGCCTGTCCTCCAGCCCTGGCTGATTGGCAGAGTATGTCTTCAAGAAGAAAGAAAGGTAAAGCTATTTATTCAAAATTTTTGGGGTTTTGCTACAAAGGATGCACACATTTCCACCCACGCCAAGTACTTTGTTCCTAATATCTTTGATAAGAAAACTACGTGTGCAGTATTTTATTAAAGCAACGTTTTTATTTAAGAATGGAGTCTTGCTTATTACTCTATTTTATTTTGTTTTTATTATTTTTCTTTGTGTTTTATGTGTCCGGGTATTTTTGTCTGCGTCTATGTCTGTGCACCATGTGCGTGCCTGGGGCTGGAGTTACAGCTGTTGTAAACTGCCATGTGGGGGGCTGGGAATTGAACTTAGGTCCTCAAAACGCCCGTAAAAACATCAAGCATGGTGGTGCACACTTGTAATACCAGCAATGGTGAGACAGGAGGGGAAGACAGGTTGAACCTGAGCCTGGCTCATGAGGTGGTGTTTCAGGCCAATGAGAGACCCTATCTTAAAAGGTGAGGGTGTGAATAAATAGCACCTGAGGTTACAGAGAGACAGAGAGAGACAGAGTGGGGGAAGGAAGAGAGAGGACTTGTTAGGGAAAGAGCTTTAACACAAGTGCGCTAAGCGGAGCTTAGAGAGCCATCTTCCTGGGAGCCTGAGTTAAGGGCAGTTCATATAGGAAGTGGTGATGGTAGACTGGTGGGCACACAGCTGGAGACTTGTATTTAAAATACCAACTGGGGTGCTTTTCACTTCTGCAAGTCTCAAGGACAAAGATCAGCTGAACCTAGTTCTCAACCTGTAATTTATGACAGCTTTGGGGGTTGTATATCCGGTATCCTGCACACCAGACTTTTCATTACAACTCACAACAGTAGCGAACTTACAGTTATGAAGTAGTAATGAAATAATTTTATAGTCTGGGGGTCATCACAACATGAAGAACTGTATTAAAGAATCAAAGCAGTAGGAAGGTTGAGAACCCTGACTTTAATCCCTGCCACTCAGGAGACTGAGGCAGGAGGATTGCTAGTTCCAGATCAGCCCCAGCTGCAGAGCACATTCAAGGCCAGGCTGAACAACTTAAGGAGACTATCTCAAGGAGAAAAAAACAAGAGGGCTGGGAAGACGGCTCAGTTGTCAACGTGCTTGCCCTGCAAGCAAAGTGACTGAGTTCAGTCGTCAACACCCATGGAAAAGCCAGCGGCAGCAGCACAGGACTGTAATCCCTTAGATGGGGAAGTGGAGACAGGAGGGTCTCTGTGACTTCTTGGCTGTCAGGTTTAAAGGAAACTCCATTGCAGCAGGGCAGTGGTGGCCCACGCCTTTAATCCAAGCACTTGGGAGGCAGAGGCAGGCAGATTTCTGAGTTTGAGACCAGCCTTGTCTACAGTGTGAGTTCCAGGACATCCAGGGCTACACAAACCCTGTCTCGAAAAACAAACAAAGAAACAAACAAAGGAAATTCCATTTCCTCACATTCTAAAAGGAAGAAGAGACAAATGCCTATCTGTGGTGCTTGTGAGCACAAAGTGCACACTGCTGGCCTCCAGGCTCCCTCAGTATCACAAGTGCATGTTTCACATCTCACACCCACACTAGCATCAAAACCCTCTCACCCCTACCCTACCCTAAGTTGCCCAGCTCGCAGGCTTCCTTCCCTGCGGTGCTCATCCTCCTTATAACCCAGCTATGTTGCTATGTTGGCTATGTTCAGTTTCTGTCTCCTTTCCCCTTTCTGCTCTTCCATGCTCTCCCATGCTCGCCCATGCTTTCCCCCTCTCTAGGTCTCTCTCTCTCTCTCTCTCTCTCTCTCTCTCTCTCTCCTTTCTCTCTTTCTCTCATCTACAATAAAACCCCTCCCTCCTTTAACTGATCATGCGATCATTTTATACACTGACCAGCCAGTCTGAGTTTGGTAAACTCCAGATCCAATGAGAGACCCTGGCTCAAAAAAATAGGGTGATTAAAGAAGAAGGTGATTGAGGAAGTCAGCCAGCATTGATCTTTGTTCTACACACACAAACTCTCACACACTTTGAGAATCTGGCTCAGTGACCAGAGCACACGCAAGGCCCTAGGCTCATGCCCCTAATACCGAAGGCAGTGAGGGTAAGAGTTTTTATTTCCTGAATTCTTGTGCCTGTTTTCCCATGAGCACCTCCTGACATGTTAGATAATCAACAGGCTGGGGCAGGGCTGGGGATCTACCTGAAGGCTCTCTTGATGATCACTAAAGTCACCATAATAATTATTGTGAAAGACAAGGGTCAGGAGAGGTTAGATGGGCAGGCAGACTACACTCTGGCCTCAGTGCTGAGCTTCAGGCCAAGTGGCCAAGACAGCACACTGGTTACCAGACCACAGGTCAGCAGGCATTGCTCTGGGATTACATTGCAATTTGGAGGAGCATGGGGCAGAGTCACTGCCAAGTGAAGCAATTGCATGCAAGTTGGAGTAGGGGGAGCAGGACAAGACAGTTACCTGCTGTCAGCAAGGGTTGGGGTTATAGGTAAAAAAGCCCAAGGAAGCTCGAAGCACCCAGGAATGCTCAAAGAAGCTACTTCAAGCTTCTGTTAAGTGATTTACTTCATCCTGCTTCACAACCCCACCTCCAAAGCCTTGCCCGGCTCCCTCCACACCATGGCCTTTGCACTGCATGAGGCCAGAGCTGACTGATTGCCCCAGACTCCTGGAATATGTTCATTTCAGGGAGGGTGAGTGTTCGTACCAATCTTGAGATTTTCAGCAGTGGCCTAAGGCTGGTAAAGACTCTAATGGTCCCACACAGGAAGAAGGGTGTTGGTTGTCATCTATCTGATTGAACCCCACAACTCAGGTTGGGGGGCCTGTGCTCCAAACTCTGGATCCTTGCCAGATGATTCTAGAGGAATGGAAAGCATTCAGCATTCCAGCTGTGCCACTAATAAGCACACCAGTATCAGAAAACACTCGTTAGTTTGCTGTCTTGCGTTCTCTCCACAGTTTGCTCCATCGTGTTTTAGGAATTATTTATTCTCAGTTGGGGGTTTCTACCCCACCTTTGATCATTCAGTTCCCAGATAAAAGACACACAATCTTTATATTTATAACAAGCCTTTAAAGCACTAGAGCTGGGCAGAATCTACCCTCTGTGCTATTATGTCTACTTTCCTGCCAATAACCCTAAGATATGACTTGCCACGTTCCACCTGGGCTGCTCTTACTCCAACTGGCCAGCCCTCATAGCCAGTTCCCACAATCCCTTATGGCATGACATCTTCCTCTCTCTTCTTCTCTTCTCCTCCTTCATGGTCCTGTCTCAGACCCCAAGCCAAGGAATTGAAACTCCACCTGCCTCTGTTCTGCCCAGCTATAGGCTGCAGGCATCTTTATTCAACCAATAGTTTTGAATTAAGGAGCAAGGTCACATAGCATCACTTGGTGTAGTGAGGAGGCAACAAGATCTTGGGGACCAGTTCTTAGCATTACAATACATAGCAATAGACCACACCTCAACACATCCATCCCCTCAACACCACTGTGGGGCAGCTGCTCTCCTTTACCTCACATTACATGTGCTTAAACACAGAGGGGCTAAGGGTCTAGTCACAATGGTGGGGCCAGTTAACAATCAGGAAGTCAGGGCTGGAGAGATGGATGGCTCAGAGGTCAAGAGCACCAGCTGCTCTTCCAGAGGTCCTGAGTTCAATTCCCAGCAACCACATGGTGGCTCACAACCATCCGTAATGGGATCTGATGCCATCTTCTGGTGTTTCTGAAGACAGTGACAGTGTGCTCATATACATAAAAAAAATAAATAGAAAAAAAAAAAGAAAGTAAATAGAAAGAAAGAAAAGAAAATTAAAAAAAAAAAAACAAAATCAGGAAGTCTTGTCACTAGAGAGATGGCCCAGTGGTTAAGATCACTTGCTGCTCTTCCAGAGGACACAGGTTCAGTTCCCAGCACCCACATCAATGGCTCACAACTGCCTGCAACTCTATTGCAGAGAACCCTGTTCTGACCCCCTTGGGCATGTGCACACACTCCACTTGAGGGGACCCATGGGTGGTACTGTAGGCCCTGGGGAGTAACCCTATCAATGTTTTCCTAAACAGTCATTGAATGAAAAGAAGGAAATAACAGGAAGGCCATGACTACTCCCAGGGACGGTAGAGGAGAAAGTTTATTGTACATAGAAGCTAGACCCTAGGTGGAGACGGGGACATCTGGGAGAGTCCAGAGTGAACATGGCCTGACTGAGCTGGGTGAAGAGAGAGTGGAGCCAAACCAAGAGGCAGGGGGAGAATAAACAAAAGGGCCAGGTAACCAAAATGGCTGGCTTATATAGAGAAAGGTAGCTTGCGGGGAGGGAAGTTCAGCCCAATACCCAGGGCTAGAGAAGTTTAGGGGTATGCCAGCTAAGAGGACCCTTTAATAGATAGAGACTGAAGGATGCTGGGAGAACCTGGCAGCCAAGTCCCATTTGATATATTAAGCAGTCACTTCGGGGTCCCAGGTTTAAGCACTAACAGCCATGTTGTCAAACTGCCTTTTAAATATCTGTATTCGTAGATGTGTGGTGCTCTCAACCTCAGTCAGAGAAGCCTCTTTTTTGCAGTGAGCGTCGCTTAACAGATTTATAGCTGGTGAGGGTGCAGAGAATAAGGGACTGTGTGTAACCTGGCTGTATTATAAGTCAGTGGTGTCATGTAGTGATACTGAATGGCACACAAATTGTAACTATAACGTGTGTTGCTACGGTCTGAATATTTGTGCCACCCCAAAATGTATACGGAAGCCCTTCAATGTGATGTTTGGAAATGAAATTAATAAGCATGATACAGATAGGTCTTTCCAATATGTTTGTTGATAAGAGACACCAGAGAGCCTGCTCTTTTTTTGTGCCGTGTGGACACAGGCAGACATGTACAAGCCAGGGAAAAGCCATCACCAGACCTAACCAGCTTGATGCCCTGACCTTGGAGTTCCAGCCTATGGGGAAACTACAAGAACCTAACTTCTCTTAAGTCAACCAGTCTGTGGTATTTTGACATAGCAGCTCAGGTTGACTAATACACGGGAGAACTCCTAAGTTAAGACAATTTTCCTTTGAGCTGCCCAATGTGTTCAGCATTTGTTGTTGTTTGGTTTGGTTTGGTTTGGTTTTGGTTTTGTCCTTCTTTCTAGTTTGTGCAAATTACATAAGGTTCTTTTTTTTGTGATTTAAGAAAATGCAATTTACATAGCATGATGTACACTCATTTAAAGTGTACAGTTGGGTCTAAGGTATTTGTAACTCAGGGTTAGAACACTTGCCCAGCATGCACGAGGCCTTGAGCTTAATCCCCAACACTGCAAATAATAATAATAATAATAATAATAATAATAATAATAATAATAATAACAAAATAACTTATTTTTAATGTACAGAGCTTCAGGGGTAAAGGGCTTCCATCTGTAAGGCTTCCAAGGGTATCTAAGGTGCTTATTGACCTATCAAAGTGGGAGCTGGATGTCCTAGTGTTGGAGGCAGGGTTAGGGTTAGCGTACCTTACCCTTACCCTGAACAGTCCCGCCCAGGTTCCAGGCTTGGCTTCCCACCCCACAGCTCCTCTGGCTCCTAACATAATTGAGCCATTCTGGCTAAGCCACTCTTCTGGCCTCCCTCTCTTGGTTCCCAATTCCTCTTTTGGCCTACTGGTCTCTTGGCCCTCACTCTCTCTCTTCCCTCCCCTCTCTGGTCATATGCAATACTTGCTGAGACTGCCAGCAAGGTCCAGTCTGGAAGAATCCAGACACGGTTTTCTTCTATGCTTCCTCACATATCTATAATAAACTCTCTCTATATACTTTAGGAGTACACACCTCCCTCCCTCCTTCCCTCCCTCCCCCTCCTCCTTCTTCCCCTCCCCCTCCCCTCCTTCCTTTCTCTCTCTCTCTCTCTCTCTCTCTCTCTCTCTCTCTCTCTCTCTCTCTCTCTCTTTCCTCTTTCTCTCTCTCACCACCAAGTCCCTGATGACAGCTGCTAGAGTTCAATCCCCAGGACCCACATAGTAGGAGACATCCTACTGGTAGCATTCCTTCTAGGCTCCGCCCAACAGTTACCTAGCAACAACCAGGTAGGCCAAGCTTCCTATAAAAGGGACTGTTTGGCCTCTCCCTTTCTCTCTGACCCTTTTCTCTCTGACCTTGTTCATTCTTACCTCTTTCTCTCTCTCCCCCCTTTCCCTACCCCCTCTCCACGTGTTCTGCCCCCTCCTCTCCATTCTTTCTCTGCCTCTACTTCCTTCTCAACTTGCCTTCCCATGACCCCAAATAAACTCTATTCTCAACTTTCCTTCCCATGACCCCAAATAAACTCTATTCTATACTAGACCCGCTGAGGGCTGAGGTATCTCCTCCCACCACACTGTACTGCACTCTATAAAATATAGCCTTGGCAGGGCAGTGGTGGTGCACACCTTTAATCCCAGCACTTGGGAGGCAGAGGCAGGCAGAGGCAGGCAGATTTCTGAGTTCCAGGAGTGAGTTCCAGGACAGCCAGGGCTACACAGAGAAACCCTGTCTAAAAAAAATAAAAACAAAACAAAAATATCCTTGGCTTTATAAAACATATCACCCACTCCCAATGATTGTCCCCCTGAACTGTTCAAATGTTCCATGGCTTGTGTGAGCCACCCTCCCCACAACACACACACATTAAATAAATACATAAATGTAATTTTATTGTTCTGGTTGTTGTTGTTGTTGTTGTTGTTGTTATTTTGTTTTTTTTTTGGGGGGGGGTTGCTTTGGTTTTTGGTTTTTGAGACAGGGTTTCACTGTGCAGCCCTGGCTGTCCTAGAACTTGGTTTGTAGGCCAGGCTGACCTCAAACTCACAGAGATCCCCCTGCCTTTGCTCCCCAAGAGCTGGAATTAAAAGCATGTGCTACCATGTTGGGCAGGTATCCATTTTGTCCCGGACAATATTTCACTGTAGTAACATGCTACACTTTGCTGGCTTATGACTCCTTGGTGGACGTTTGAGTTGCCTCCGCTATGAGGTCATTATGAATAACACTGCTGTGAATATTTGCATGGCTGCATGGTGTTATGTATCTTGGGAGTATCCTTAGGAGTGGAAAGACCAAGTCCCATAGTGACTATATTTAACCTTGTAAGGAACTGCCAGCTTGTCTGTGGTTTTGCCTCCTCCCTGGGATCACACCCAGTCAGGACTTTTGCCCACTTCTTTACCTAGTAAAAGATTGGTCAAGGACTCCTATATGAGTACCTCCTACCTTCACAGGCAATGGCTTTGCTGTTCTGTATGAGCCTAGGTCATTTCATATGAGGGTCCACCCATCTGGACATTTGAAAGTTCCATCCCTCGTCAACTGGGCGGCTGTTTGTAACCTGTCCGGAGGGGCCAACAGTTGGTTGACACCCATGACTTTGGCTGCTGAATTATTGATATTTGTTGATTTTAGTGTGCAGTAATTGCTGAAGTGGGTCAGACTCGTTTGAGGCCTGTGTGTGTAGAACAAATAGCATGAGCCTTACCTAAGGCTTACCTAAGCATTCTACAGGAGCCTCTTGAGAGGGAGGAGAATCTTTTGGTGCTTTTTGAGAAAGAGTGGACTGGAAATGGAGTGAAGAAGCAGGCAACAAAAGTCACTACCATCAGAAAACGTACTTGACTTAAAGATGGTAGTTAGCCACTCCTGAAGGCGTCAATGGACAGCTGAAAGCCTCAAATCAAATTTCAGCAGGAAAAGTTAAAAAGCTGCTTGCTGCTTGGCAATAAGAAAACAAGTCTAGGAATTGCTTCAATTTCTCTAAATTGCTCATTCATTCATTTGTTCATTTATTTGTTTATTCATTGTATTTTTGAGGAAGGGTTTCTCTGTGTAGCCCTGGCTATCCTGGAACTCACTCTGTAGACCAGGCTAGCCTTGAATTCTCAGAGATCTGCCTGCCTCTGCCTCCCAAATGCTGAGATTAAAGGTGTTGAAAGGTATTGAAAACTTATGAAAAATATAGAAAGTTTTTATGACCCCCAGACCTGAGCAAAAGAATGCAGGTTCACTAGTCCCAAGGAAGCGGAACTGAATGTAAGATTTCAGGCCTTCACTGCCCTGGGATATATTCCGGGAGGAGTACATTATCCCTGAGTTAGAGGACACTTGCTGGATTAACATTCCTCAAGCTCAGGGAAGAGAACCCACCTGTGGGTGGGGAAGGCCCAAAGCAGGAAGACACATTCCTGACCACAAAGAAAGATGCAAGGAACTGGCTGACCACAAGATAAATGGTTGGGCAAGGTTACATCCTTACAAAAGATAAGTGTATAAGATGTTTTCTGCATGACCCTGACTAAATTTGGGTTGGGACCTTTTAAGACTTTCTACTGTTTTTATGTTAAGTTTCCTTGGTAACTCCCTTACCCCCCTTGGTTTGTGGTTCTGCCCTTTATAAGCCTTCCTCACTCAGCCAACTGGGTCGATACTCCTCTGCCCCTGTGTGGGTCACGAGTCTCGGCCTCAGTCGACTGATCCCAAAATATACCTCTTGCTGTTGCATCAAGAATGGTGTCTTATGAGTTTTGGGGTGGCCTCGAATTCCTGAGGCTTGAGGGAGGTCCTCCCTTGGGGGGGGGTGTCTTACAGTGTGCACCACCATTGCCTGGCTTTTTCTTTTTTAAGTGATCATTTAATTCAATTAAAGGTCCCCTGACCCCATTCCATAGATAGAGAAATTGAGACCAAGAAACTAGATCTACTGGTGTATGTCTGTCTTCTCAGCACTGGGGAGGCTGAACCAGGATGACTGAGTTTGAAGCCAGCATGGACTACAGAGGTAGTTCAAGCCAGCTATGCAGTGAGACCCTATCCCCAAAGAAGAGAGAAAGGGAGGCAGGAAAAGGGAAAGAAGGAGGGAGGATGGAAGAAAAAGGAAGGAAGGAAGGAAGGAAGGAAGGAAGGGAGAAAGGGAGAAAGAGAGAGAGAGAGAAAGAAAGAAAGAAAGAAAGAAAGAAAGAAAGAAAGAAAGAAAAAGGGAGAAAGAAAGAGAGAAAAAGAAAAAAGGAATCAAGGCCAAGATTGGTGTAATGGCTGGCCTAAGTCACAACTCAAGGCCTAAGTTGTCCTCAGGTCACCTGATTCTTAGCCCAGAGTGGCCTCCCCTCTGCCAGTCTCCTTCCTGTAATGGGTGGCTCAGTCAACACACCACAGTTGAAATGGAAATAAAAGGCGTGAGTAAACAGAGCCAGGCCACCGCTAGAATACCTGTGTGGGGTTGGGGGGGGGAGAGTGGGGGTGTGGTCTTTTAAGTTCTGTATTTCTGCCCTCCTTTGCTTTAACTGTCCCCAGTGCAGTTACACAACTAACTACAAAAGCTCCATGTCTCCATTGGGCTTTCAGTAGAGTTTTGTTTGTTTTTTGGTTTGGTTTTGTTTTGTTGTCAAGAGAGCAACATTTCCATACTTTTCCTTTATGGTATCTTCTTGCCTTCTTCTGTAAAAGAAATTATAAATTCTAGCTGGCCTATTTAAAAGACACACAGTCCAGGTATTTTATTTACAAGCTGGAAACCTAGAATTGGGCCGGTTTTAGATATCCCAGCCTGATGTCCCTTGATATTGCTGTTTCTCCTGGCCATGTGCTCATAGTCCATCTCCTCTCATGATGGCTTCCTCCTCTCTTGGTCTCCTCTCCTCTCTCTACCTGCAACCCCCAGCCACCCATCTACCTCTATCAACTGCCCAATCAAGGGCCTTAACCTTTTATTGACCAATTAACTTGGGAGCAAGGTTACCTAGCAACATTTGGAGTACAGGAGGATCAGGGGGCAGCCGGGTTTGCAGGCCAGTATTTAGCATTATATAGCAGCGCCAGACCAACCCCCTACATTTTTCTTTGCTCTGCCAGCCCCACAGTCTCAACCTTCAAATCAACTCAACCAAAATTCTAATATTAGGGGGCTGAAGAGA